>NC_036462.1:11986658-12289689 GCF_002775205.1 Xiphophorus maculatus | reverse complement strand
TCTGTTGTTTTTCCTCCCCCTCTGACTGCAGACGGGAGCATCAGGGCTGCAATCTAAACACACTGTGCTGCAGGATGAAAAGCGGCAGAGAGGAGGAAGTCGGAGGAGCGAAGGCTCTGACTTCTCCAGACAAATTTGCTGCAAACACACATTTAAATGAGCAAATTTAATCATGAAGGGCCATTCATTGTTGCTTTTTATGACTCTTTAAATAAAATCAATTTTAATTCTATGAACCTAAAGCTTCATTAAACATATTTGTGCTTTAATTTAAGAAATAATGTTTTTAACAAATTAAAAGGAAGTTTGCACATAAAAAAAATTTATTCTTCACAGAAATATTACATCTTTTCTTTGTTCTTGCTTTATATGGTTTTTGTAATCTTTAACTGGATGAAATTTGAGGCTTTGTCAAAGTTTCATAAAATCAAAAAAATGTACCTTCTGCTGAGTTATACATTTAAAGAAATGGGAAAAAATATATATAAAAATGTTATCAGCTCTGTCTCTTTTTGATCTGAGGTCAAGATTGGTAGGTTTGTAAAAAAAAATTAAAGGAGCATTGCTTTTAAAAAGTAAAGTTTGTGAAACAGCTCAAATTATAAATAAATTGCAATCTCTGAAGTTAAGTTTATATGTCAAGAAATTAATACCACATGAAATGCGGGCACTATGCAGTGGCCAGTGTAATGCTGTTGTTTTCTCCTGAAAAAGAGCTGCACTTATCATTAGCTAATCCAGAAAACTGCACTCGAACTTTTCTTGCTCCTTTCACTAAGATGAATGCAGCAGCTGCTGGAGAACGCGGACAGAAAGCGGAGGAGAGGAGGGTTAAAAAGAAACGAAGAGAATGAAGGGGGATGCCATGAATTCATTTTGGTCATTTAGAAATATACAATGGAGATGCAGCTGTTGTAACAATTAAAACAAATTTTCTTGGGTCAATGTTGGAGGATTCAGAAAACCAGAGACAAGCAGAGGAAGAGCCTCTGGGAATACTCATAAAGACTTTAAATAGGAAGAGTTGTGGAGACCAGCAATAATATCAAAAATATTTCAAAGACAGAAACATTCTGATGTACAGTAGATTACCATTTAGTAATGAGTCCAGGTAGTAACTTCAGATCACTTGCACAATTAGGTCAGAAAATAGCAGAGTGTAAAACCTTTTTTTATGATAAACACATATCAAATCTTGTGATTGAAACAGAAATATTCTGCATAGTGTGAAAAATAGAATTTCTTAGGTGAGCCACTTAAATTGTTTAAGTATTTCATTCTCTTTCCACTTTTCATTTTGAATCAGCCTGCACTACCGTTCAACTTTTAACCTGACTAATAAATGTTCACTTATAGGCAAAAAAAAGGAACTGTAAACTCCAAAAAGTGAGGTAAAAGTCTAAGCAGTTTATGTCCAGGATATGTGGGGTCTGCAGAGATGTTGCCCTTTTCATGACCCTAGAGCTGTACAAGTCCTGGATGGAGGAAAGGTCAGCTCTGATTACCTTTTCTGTGATGACCCTCGCTGCAGACTTGAATGTTGTTGCTGTCTGTCCCTGTCCTGTTCAAACCAACATCTGTGGTGTTTTCCACAAAATTCAGGAGAGAGGTGCAGTTTACTGCCATGAATGAGATTTTTTTTTAAAACACACAGTGAGTAAACTCTACACACAAAGAGGAGGAGAGATTGTGGAATGAAATGAAAAGTGAGGCAGCATTGAGGGCAATAGCTGGCTTGTGTGTGAGGAGAGAAAGGGTAAGGAGCAGATATGGAGCTGTTTAATATTGTTTGCTGTTTATCTCTACTAAACAGAAGCACACAATAGAGATGGTATCTTCATCCACCAGTGGGTGAGAAACATTCCAGATGATGATGGAAATGCGATAAACTACATTTAAGATTGAATTACAGGAATATCTGCTGCTGCTGGATGGGCAGCAGGAGGAAGGCGTTCCTGTTTTTAAAACAATGTAAACAAAGCAATTTAAAGACAATATTCCCCCACTTTACACATCAATAAATCTAATTCTACATTTTAAAAAAACTCTATGCAAAAGTTTGTCCTCACTCTTTTATGAAAGACGCAGTTGAGATGAAATGTTGTGGTTAAAAGTTTCTTCTGTGTAACCAATTCTGGATATTTCTATACAAATGTGCAGCTCTTTTTCAAACCATGAGCAGGACGTCCAAAACCACCGCCAGAACAAACCAGCTGTGAATGTACTCTTTAAAAGGGAGAGGCAGAGGATCAGAACCTTGATGCAAGTTGGCTCAGAGAGAATAAACAGCCCATCAGTAAAGCATTCGCACAATGAGTTTGATACTGAAAGCTGACGGATCGCCCCGGCAACGTTGAAACTTTGGGCTTTCCTTGTCCAGTTGTTCCAATTTCAATGTCTTCTCTTAAATGAAAATCATGGAGGTTTGAATTGGTCTTGCAGATAGTCATGGGTAAAACTTAATTGGTTTGGATTAGATTTTTATTTTTATTTGAATCCCCTATAATCTGTTAAAATATCCATGTTCATTCTTTCAGAAAATGTTAATTCTGAAAATAAAAGAAATCTCTTCTTCGTGATGTGTGTGGTTTTCAGCTCTCTAGAGGGTTAGCATCTGTGCTTCAGATGGAATTAATGGCATTGACAATCAATAAGAATATGAAGACATTAAAGTTGCTCATCTCCATGAAACTATATGAATGCTCAATGTGGTCAACATTGAGTACTGCATTACATTGAGTATGTAATACAATACTCAATGTGATATGAACTAAAATCATTCAACTGTTCCCTGGAGACCTAAAGCGAATGCTGTGTGTGGAGAGGCGGGAGGAAGCTGACAGGAGCTGATTTGTGTTTCTGTCAAACCTCAAAGATAGACGACCTGGAGAAAAATAGCACCAGGAATGTAGCCGACCTGATTTGCATATCACAGTTTGCAGTTATCGGCGAAATCAGCCTCTTTCTTTACATTTCTCAGATTTCCCTCAGGCATACAATATGTTTTATCTGGGAACATAACCTGGGAAAAATATTGTTGCGACCTTGGATGTAGGAGAATGCGTGTTTGTGTGTGCATCTCGTAGGTGTGTATGTGTGTGTGTATCCAGATTGCCTTCTGCAGTCATGCATGTGTTTCTCATTGTTCTTCTGAAATTGTACATGAGGGAGAGCAGAAAGCGATTGGCAGTGGATTGTAGTCAGGCGGCTCTCACACAGGGAAGGCCTGAGGGACGGAGTTGATTTGAACCTGAGAGGTTCCGTTTATTGACAGGTTTGTACCGGGACGTTCTACTGCTGCCGCGCTTTAGGAACTAGCTTGCTATCGCAGAACAGAGACAGGAAACAGCAGGACAAAATGACCTCTAATGTGTCAGTGAAGAAGAATGAAACCAGTATTTACTCTGTGTTTAATTTTTTTCTAAATCTGCTATTTGAGTCTGAGTCATATTTTAAGGCATAAATATATATTTTTTATTCATTTGCACCTCTTATCCTTTGCCTTGTCTTAACTAGTAGCAGGTATTAGCCCAACATAAGATTAAACTACTGTATAATTACTAAAAAAAATACATTTATTTTGTTTATCTACATATCAATCTGGAGTGAATCAGCCTTACATAAAATTATGCCCAGTTCATCTGGTTTCCAACACCAGACCTGTCTGGATGAAGTTGTGGAAAAGTTGCTAACAGACAAGCACAAATTTGTCCCATGTGGACGACTGGCAAGAAGAAGGACATTGGCCAAAAAAAATCTCATTAGCAGTTTTTCACAAGCTGTGTAGAGAATAAAGAAAACATGTGGAAGATGACAATTTGGTCAAAGGGGACCAAAAATAAACTTTTTGGGACTGTAAGATACAGTGCATGGTGAAAATTTTAAACTTAAACTAACTAATATTTTCCAAAGACTTTATAATTGTATGTACACATAAAATCAATCAAATCTTACTGAGCTATTTTATCATTTCAGATGGCAATGTGTGAAAAGCTGTTGGAGACTTTGTCCAAGATTTTAAACACTTTCCATCAAAATTGCCTCACATAAAGAGAAACTGCTGCAGAGCGTATTGTACCTGACCCATCAGTTCAATGGATAATCAATCATTTCAACATGAAAGGTTCAGCTCCAGTGAAGAATGTTTCAGGACATCAAAGAGTCTCTACTAACCACCAAAATATGTCCTCCTGAGGGGATACTTTACTGAATCAGGACGTCACCGTTGCAGAGTTTGTGTAACATCAACAGAATCTGGTTAGAAGTGGGTGAGGTTGGGTCAAAATGCATCTAATAAAATCTTTTGGTACCACAGACAAGAAAGAAACAAAGAAAAGCCATTTAAACATTGAGAACAGACTTCATTTCTGTAGGAAGCACAATAATTTACAGCAAAAGACTAGTTCAGAGAGATATTCTTCATCATTTTTTGACATTTGAAAACAGTCTGAAGAAGTTAAAGGGGTACGCTACATAGGAATAGACCAGTTAGCAAAAAAATAGGTAAAGTGCAGCACAATATTTTGGGCTAGCCTCACAAAGACAAATGTTGATTTAAAAAAATAAAGTATATATCAAACCCTAATTCCATTTGTGCAACTGTGCTGTCACGGTTCATGGTTCCTCCCTCTCCTGTTTTAAAACAAATGTTTTAAATATTAATACTATCATAGAACTGACAGACAAAAACAGCTCAAACAGGAAAAGGAACTAATCCAACCATATTCTAGGACTAAGCTTTGTCACTGGACATTTTAATCACATTTCACATATGATGATACTGACCTATTGCAATAGTCTGAAGCTGAACGATTATAGCTCTTCAAGGACAGAAGCACCTTTTTGGAGTCTGCATGGCTTCTGTATTTGTGCAGCGTCTCACACATCAGCCAAGAAATCAATAGTAACATCCATTCTCTGTGTGCGTAGCGTATTGTTTGTGTGTCTCTGTGTGTGTTTTGTGTGTCTGAGCTCATGATAAGTGCCAGAGTATTTTTTCCCCCTCCTGCTCTTGATTGTGCTGCTGACAATAGCAGTTAATGACAAGCCCAGAGTGGCTGCACAGTTCGACTGTGGGGGGAGGAGGACTGACGTGGAGGAGGGAAAAAATGCATTTTCACAAGTAAAGGTGGTTTTATTCATAAACCTGTGTGCAACGTGGTCAGCGGTTGCCTTTATTAAGCTCTGAGCACTCACCGTGAGTGCTGCGACTTTCAATTAAAGCAGAGCCGTTTGAAGGCCCCGCCGACATCACAGCAGCAGAACAAAAAGCTTTCAGCAGGTTGTGAACGTAGTCAATTGCAAACAAGATGTGCATTTCAATGAATCATTCAGGCTGGATGGGGAGAGGAAATGGAGGGGTTACACTAATAAAAACACAGTGATGCATGTGCTGGACTAAACAAAGACTTGCTGTTATTTCTATGAAAGAGATTCCCTGTATTGCTCCACTAAACGTGTTTCATCCTTTAATTAAAAAAATAAACAACTTCTGCCAGAAGAAGCACATGTATATTTTTAGAAATATAAAGAGAATCAGTGAACGCATGTTATACAGAGATATGTTCTATTTAAATGTGCCCATAGAGATTCTTGAAAGGTATTGGTATGTAAAACAAAACCTTTCAAGAATCTCTGAGGGTCCGTATATATATATCTATATATATATATAGATATATATATATAATTATTATTATTATTTTACTCATTAATTTGTTGACACTGCATACTTTATTGTTGGAAATAAAATTCAATATTCTGGTTAATTTAGCAAAAATTTTATTAATTCAACATAAATATTGTAACATATACTGTATTATTGATGACTTGTTGTGTTTAAGATCAATGTCAAAAGATAACAATGATATTCCTTCTTCACATTTGGTTTAATCAGTTGCAAATTCTTAACTCAGTGTATTGAATGTGGCTGAGAATTATTGAAATGGTAGATGTTTAATCAATCAAGCATGGAGAGCTAAATACTGAAGAGAAGACTGAAAATAGAGAGTATGAGAACTGGGGAGAGTGATTACTGACGGAGGACAGGTGCGGACTCTGAGGAACGTACCAAGAGAATTTACAAAAGGTATGAACTGACTCAGACTTTTTAAAGACTAACTTGTTAAAATGTGCAGTGTAAAATGGTACAGACGGACTCTATAGCTGCAGGCTTATAAATCAAGATTATCAGGCACAGAATCCCTGTGAGAGCCGACAAGATGTCACTGCTTTCATGACATCAAACTTTAATGAGAACAAAACTGTTAAACATCAGGAGAGCAGCCTCTAAGGTCTGCTCCTCCATTGACTCTGCTCTCTGCTCACACATGTACAAACATCCTCCCTGTGTTGACCTCAGAGTGTAAATACAGTAAGGAGTTCTTGGAAGTGGGGTAGATCAAATGTGATGGGTATTGATTATTTAGCATCACCTAAATCCCTGGTCAACACAGGAAACGTCGATATTTTGTTGTAACATACGTGCATTTCCAAATTAGGCCTGATAATAGCAGGGCATGGTAATGAACATTTGAGTCTTTGAATGCAGCACTTAAAAAACAATTAGCTCTGTTTCCCGAAACATTTCATCAGACTTGCCTGCGGGCAGGCGTCAGCTGTTCTACAGAAACCCGGAGACAAACACATCATGCATGTTCAGATCAGGTCTGTGTTTGTTGACGGCTCGGATTTCTTTCTTTTCCCCAACAGCGATGGCGGCGGTGAGAAGCGGTGAGTGTGAAAAATCGATGGCAAGACTGTGTGCCAGCTCCCGGGGCCATGCGGGTCCCAGCGGACCGGCTCCGTTTATTGTGCTCAAAAAAAGGCAATTACAATGTTAATGTGTCGCAGCAGGAGAGCGGACCCGGGAAAGAGGACAAGAAAGGTTGATGGAGAGAGCAGAGTCACTGTGGGTTAACAGCAAAACGGCGCCGGGGGAGCGTTTCAAAGGAATGATAAACTCACATGATAGATAGATAGATAGATAGATAGATAGATAGATAGATAGATAGATAGATAGATAGATAGATAGATAGATAGATAGATAGATAGATAGATAGATAGATAGATAGATAGATAGATAGATAGATAGATAGATAGATAGATAGATAGATAGATAGATAGATAGATAGATAGATAGATAGATAGATTGATTGATTGATTGATTGATTGATTGATTAGAAGAATTTCTCCCGTTATGTGTCATTGTTGGGCAGACAGAAGCCACAGTGCAGGACTAATTCAAACCCCTCTCCAGGAACCCTCTCGGGAGTCCATAATGAGCCATTAAACAGACGCATTAGGAGTAATGAAAAGGCTCTTAGTGGTTTTACCACTGCGGGCCACCTGGATTTGTCTCTCTGTAGAAGTGGGCGGTGGTTGTGATGATCTGATGACTTTGCGGCACCTACAGTGATTGGATGAGACGAAAAATGTGTCTGCATATGTCTAAAACTGCAGTCTTCTTTAACAGCGCCAGCGGGAATGCGGCGGGTAGGCAACTCCATGGACACGTATAGATAAAAGATTCTGTTTCTCTTTAAACGTCGCTGTCACACAGACTCAGCATAGCTTTGAGTAGTTGTTTTTTAGAGGTTCAACGATAAATTGCAATTTAGTTCATAGAGAATCTAATGTTCAGACCTACTTTGAATAATTTTCTGTTCATTGGGAACAAATGAAACGTTCTATTGAAACTATTAAAGACCACTGATTGTACTGGAATGACAGCTTTTTCAGTTTTTCTTCGAGAAAGATAGAATAGAATAGAATAGAATAGAATAGAATAGAATAGAATAGAATAGAATAGAATAGAATAGAATAGAATATATTTATATATCTCAATCCAGGTTTGCAGGTCAGTGGATAATCACCAAAGTAAGGAACAATAAAATAAGTAATCAATTAATTCCGTAAATCGTATCAGTTATTACAATACGCTTCACAATGAACCTCTAAACCTACTTGATTTTTCTCATCACTGGCGCAACCAGACTCTGTCCAAGGTGCTGAATATCAGTCCGCGCTTGCATATTTCTGAAACAACTGAAATGAGCTCAGTGCAAACAGCGCCCATCGCTGTACCTGAGATTGTGATGCAAATGTTAATGGACTCTGAGGTCCTCTGATTAGGCCTGATGTTGGCTAATTTCCCCTCCTCTGCGCTCCCCAGAGAGAGCAGAGTGCCTTTTCAGCGTCCCCCTCTCAATTCAGGAGCGTTGACTGTGTTTTCTGCCTCGCTGAGCTGATGGATGGGCGCAGCAGCAGAAAGACAGGCAGGTGATCATGGGTTAAATGGCACATAATGTGGTGCAGTTTCCAATAAAAAAAAAATTAAAGCGACTGCATCGCTTTGTTGGTGCATTTCATTTTGCTCAGCTCCTCTTTTGTTGTCTCAGTCTTGGCCGTGTGCATTCTATATAACACACACCCCCTAAGTCTCTTCTCGCTTTTACGCACAGAGATCACCTTGTTATTACCTTATCTTAGAGAAATCTTTCAATATCTGGAATGGAAAGAGACATGAGCGAAATTAGTCTGGGAAGTCATGGGAACAAAGCCATTATCTACCGAAAAAAAGGCCTGTGTAATGCATGTTTTCCTTTTATTTTGCTCTGGTCTGTGTTTTAAAGCAGCTTATTCAAAAGGGAAATGCGGCCAGAAATCGAAAATTATTTTGTGTATTTTGGGGAAACGTTGGGGGCGGAGGGGAGCGCTGCGGGAGTCGTGTGGAGGATGGGGAGGGAGCCATTGCAAGAGAGCGGAGAACCTTGTGCCAGCTCACCCATGTGTGTAATGCGAAAAAAGAGAGTCAGGGAGCTGAAATTGAGGAGGAGGGGAGGAAGAAGAGGGGGAGATGTGCCTGTCGGACCCCAGAGAAAATAGATTTGACCACAAATCCTGTACACAACAAAGTATTCCGGATTCCCGTCTGTATCACCACCGGACATGTGGGTCAAACACACCTGACAGTAGCGATAAGGGGCTGTGATTGGTCATATTTATGCTGACATGGATGGATCCTCCGGGACTTGGCACCCTGAACCTTCGGTGACACCCGGCGTGGGTGATGAACTGCAGGAAGCATTTATTCCTTACACCGTTTACAACAAGTTTTGGCAATGTGCATCACCTCTGCACAATCTGAAATGTCTAAGGTCGTGAATTTGTGTATTTTCACAAAAATCTGCTATTATTATTATTATTATTATTATTATTATTATTATTATTATTATTATTATTATTATTATTATTATTATTATTATTATTATTATTATTATTACCACCACCACTACTACTAGAGTGGGTACTGGGAAGCTCTGTGACCTGCGGGCTGGTGGTGTCAGAGCTGCTCTTTTCATCCTGCAGCGCACTCCATCAGCTCAGAGCGCAGATCTGAGCAGGTCTGCAGCCCGCTGATAACAGCTCCGTCATTAACTCTTTCATTCAAAGCAGCAGCCATTTTCGTTCCCACGTAGCGGAAAAACACACACACGTTCGCGCACACAAAGGACAGGACGGACAAAGCAGAGCGAGCGATTTATTGGCCTTGTATTTGTAGGGTTTTACTGGTGATGCACAGGCCTGATAATGCTGCCCCGGTAGCCTGGATGCGTCGGAGGAGCAGCTTGGCTTTTGTGCGTTTATTCTATCCTTAAAATATAAAATTATGTTGAACTTAAAACAACATTTTAGTCGAGAAGTTTCATGGAGACCAATGTATCAAAACATATTGTTAGATAGCACTGTTTGCTTTGATCTAACCAGGACGGAACAATTTAGAAAGGCTTAAAAAAAAAAAGCTAAAAAAAAAAAAAGAAAGAAAAAAGCTTTTTCTCAGACTTGTATTTTATGCCAGAATCGGAGATTTAAATGTGACAATTTGTTATTTTTACCAAGTATAAAGAACAGCAGGGTTGTAGCAGATGCAGGTTAGTCTGTGTTACTACAGGCTGAAGTGGCGCATCGAGTCGAATAGGCCGCAGCTTGGTGTCCTGGTGAGACTCTGTGATTCTGCAGCCTGAAGGCAGTCTGAGGATACAGAGAACACAAAGTACTACTGACAAGGCACCGCCTGCGAAATGATTACAGGAATGTGGGTCTGTGTTACACAGCAGCTCCATGAATGCATATTCCAATGAATGGAATTACGAGAGTGTTTTGTCACATCTTTTAAATTAAGAAAGAAACCATTTATTTTTTTTTTTGTTTTGTTTTGCATTAAGAACACGAAACTGGCCTTTTTGGAATGCGATTTTTTAAAATAAACTAATAAATAATGATTCTAAAAGATAGAGAAGGAGACAGAGAGAAGGCAAATCTATCTCGAATCAGGACGAAATTTTACATTCCTCAACTCAAATTGTCTAAGCAACATGGTGGTTGGGGTTTGTTCCTCCGAAGCTGGAACATTTTTTGCAGGTACTTCAGAATTGCATGCTCCCTGAAACGAAAGAAGACAAAGTTTCCATTCATTAAAAATATTATTCTTTCAAACTGAAACTGCCATTCTGATTTTTTTCCCCCTAAAATTTCACCAGAAACAAAAGAGAAATCCCCTTCGAGCATCAACAAACCTAACGCAGATCGACGCGGTCCAGAATAATCCCATTGATGCTTCTCTCTCCTCTTCGCTGAAGATAAATGTGGAAAATTTTATAGTTTTAAAACTGAAAAGCTTCTAGATTTCTGTGTAATATTTTCTGCTCCAAAGAGTCGGGTTTCTTCACATTCCTACCCCCCTTTATACTCTTAAAGTTATGCAAGATTTGAGGCCCTCGGAATGCCATTGGATGTTAGGATGAGGCATAATAGATTCTAGGTTGGGGGAGAGCGGGTCGGGGTGCAGCAAGCACCTCCCCTAGAAATGCAGCAAATCTCTCCCGTTTTCTCCTGGTGGGGCACTGGGAGGGCTGGAGACGTGCTTTGCATTGGCAGGCGGATGAGGACACGTGTCTCGTCCCTGCCTCCCCCTCCCCGGGCTCCACGGTACCGCATTGGCATCAGTAGAGGCACCTGAACTCCTGGGGAAAGCTGCCTGCCACCTTATAGCTACCCCCTAAAATAAAGAACCCACAACACAGTCCCCGCAGGAACCTGTGGCTTGACTTTTTTTTTTCTTTTTCTTTTCCAGTTTTTTTTTTCTTTTTGGTCGTGCGTAAAGCTTTTGCGCACAGCGCCTCGGAGACTGAAAAGGTGCGCTTACATTCGTCGAGCGTCACATCGCAGCACCAGGATGCAGAAACGAAGCAGCGACGTCTGAAGGTGACATGAACCTGGGGATAGTCAAGAGCATCAGCCGCACACACAACAAGAAGTGGAGATAGCAACTGAAAACCGTCGTGTCTTGAAGCCAAACTTGCGCTTTTCCCTTTGGCTTTATCTCATGCTGAGATTAAGGAGCTGCAGAACACAGTAGCCTCATTTTTCATTGAGTGGGGGGAAAAGGAAGAAAAAAACATCTAATTAGTCAGTGGACAGTTTAGAGTCAACAGAGGAGGAAAAATGGCGACGTTAATAAGAGGCAAGATATCTAATAAACTGTCAAACGCAGCCACGGCTGTGTCCAACAAATCCACGGCAAAGGTGAGCGGGATGTTCGCCAGGATGGGCTTCCAGGCCGCCACGGACGAGGAGGCTCTGGGCTTTGCCTCCTGCGACGACCTGGATTATGACCACCGTCAGGGCATGCAGATGGACATTCTGTCCTCCGACGAGATCGGAGGAGAGGGCGGCGGAGACGGCGGCGGGCTGGAGGGGGACAGCCACTACCAGAGAGACGGCACCGGTCCGCCGCACTCTGCCTCCAAGGACGGGGGCTCGAACAACGAGTTGTCCGAAGTTAAACCAAAAATCACCGCCTGGGAAGCGGGCTGGAACGTCACGAACGCAATCCAGGTAAAGACTCGGTTCTAATTGGTTAAACCGCCCGTGGTGTGGCTATGAAATATGAGAATAATGCACACCTGAAAGGAGATTAAGAGAAAAAGAAAACAAAAAAATAATTTATAATTTTAATAAATTAGTGATTTTTATTAATTGTGGCGTTTTAATAATTATTAGAAGAGGGCATTGATTTAGAATCGGCTCATGCATTAATAAAAGTGAAAGGTATATGATGTCCTAGCACCGTTAACCCTCCCCTCCCCTCAACACACATTCTTTGTCTGTAGTAATTTCAACTGTCTATGATGTACGATCCTGATAATTCTGCAGACCAATAAGGCAAACAGGTTCAAGTCTTTCTTTTTTATATGCCAAAACGAGTATATTGTCCTGTTGGAAATCAAAAGTAAGCAGCAATTACAGCATTTAAAACTTAACAGAAAAGTGGGGGGATTCTACAAGGAAAATCACAATTTTATTGAATAAAATAAATTATTTAAAAAAAAACACGCCTCATTGAGAGACAAAAAGCTGCATAAATTAGGAGTAGAGACTCGTGAGTGCGCACTGCTGTAGGGGGCTATGCGACAAAAATTCCTCCATCCACGCAGTTCCTTTTTATGCTGTGGTCATGGACTGACGTCAGAGTGTGTCTCCTCCAGTCTGCGATGACGTCAGAGGCGGGCGGATGCGCTCAAAGCCATGTGGAAAACCCACAACATGAAAAACATGACAACTTCTGTGTAGTCACGCTGTGCAGCCGCACATAAACACGCTGCAAGCGGACAGGGCCGGCCTAAGATAGCATGGGGCCCTATAGATGCTTTAATTAGGCCAGTTAGCCCCGTTGCCCACCAGCCATCACAGCACCTCTAAGTATTGTCTCGTGGTTTACAGGAACAGTAAACAACTATTAAATTAACTTTGTCACTGAATACGTTTTGCTTGACTCTCGCTTCTGCAATTTCATGTTGTTATATTAATAAAAAGAATAAGGAAATTTTATAGAGATGTTTATTTGTTTAATGTATTGCTCTTCCAAGCAGCAAAAGAAAAACATATATATTTATAAACTTTAAAATACTATTATGAATTAGAAACCTTCTCCTTTTTTTACAGCAGAGGTACATTCACAAAGTTCTGAATGGGGTCCAGACAGGCTGATGATAATCTTGGGATGGCACACCAAAGAAAGCAGACACTAAACACATCTAAAAGAGTATTATTTAGAACTTGAAATTTATATTTCGCAAAAAGAAATTAAACAATCTTGATCTTCCTTATCATTTTTTTAAACAACGTAATCATTCAGCTCATACTTTCAAGTAGCAAAAATCAGCTGACAGACATTCAAAGAAGAGATAAACATGATGCACATTGTTACAAATAAATGAGTGTATAATCTAATCAATGTTTGTCCTTTGGTCTCTTAAATGTAGGCTCCTTTTGGATAGATGAAACTACAAATCCAAAGTTTTGAGATTTATGTTCTGTGCAAGTATTCCAGGGGTCTTGAGGGCCTCCCTGCTGGAGCCCTTAATAGAATGGCAGTGATGTCACTTCCTGAGCAATATTAATGACTTGGGAAAATTTAAGAGAAGAAAAGAAAAAACTCAATAAATTGCAATTTAATTGTTTATTTATGTAATTTATATAAATCTGTTGTATTTCTCTGTCTTTTCTTGAATGTCTGTAATTTATTCCTGATACTGTCTTCTAATAACGCAGGAATCACTTAACATAAAAAAAAAATAGTGGCATCATGGTATGATGGCCAACATGACAAAATCAGCCAATTTAGTTTGTATACAGGTATTTAAAAATAATTATTTACAGACTGCAGGCCATTTAAAAAGAAAAACATTAGCATCAGAATATATATTTATCTATTTATTTGTTTGTTTGTCCACCTTAGCTAAGCACCAACAAAAAAACTTCCTAAAGTTCTCATGTTACTTTTGGTTTTAGTGTAGCCACCCCAAAACAATATAACTGCCCCCATCTGTTCACCACAGCCAAACTTTCTGGATGCGCCCCTGATGGTCCGCTTTGTACAACCAGCCAATGTTTTTGTACTTTCTGTTCCCAGGGGATGTTCGTTCTGGGCTTGCCCTACGCCATCCTGCATGGAGGATACCTCGGACTCTTTCTCATTATTTTCGCCGCCGTGGTGTGCTGCTACACGGGGAAAATCCTCATCGCCTGCCTGTACGAGGAGGACGAAGACGGGCAGCTTGTCCGTGTGAGGGACTCCTATGTGGACATTGCCAACGCCTGCTGCGCGCCCAGGTTCCCAACGCTGGGCGGTCACGTCGTGAATGTAGCTCAGATCATAGAGCTGGTGATGACCTGTATTCTGTACGTGGTCGTCAGCGGGAATCTCATGTACAACAGTTTCCCCAACATGCCCATCTCCCAGAAGTCTTGGGCCATCATCGCCACCGCCGCTCTGCTCCCCTGCGCCTTCCTCAAGAACCTGAAAGCCGTCTCCAAGTTCAGCTTATTGTGCACAATGGCGCATTTCGTCATCAACGTCCTGGTGATCGCCTACTGCCTATCCAGGGCGAGGGACTGGGCCTGGGACAAGGTCAAGTTTTACATCGATGTCAAGAAGTTCCCCATCTCCATTGGAATTATCGTGTTCAGCTACACCTCGCAGATCTTCCTGCCGTCCCTGGAGGGGAACATGCAGAAACCCAGCGAGTTCCACTGCATGATGAAATGGACTCACATCGCTGCCTGTATCCTCAAGGGCCTGTTCGCCCTGGTGGCCTACCTGACCTGGGCAGACGAAACCAAGGAGGTGATCACAGACAACCTGCCACCAACTATCCGAGCCGTGGTCAACCTCTTCCTGGTGGCCAAAGCTTTGCTGTCCTACCCGCTGCCCTTTTTCGCCGCCGTGGAGGTGTTGGAGAAAACCTTCTTCCAGGACGGGGGCCGCGCCTTCTTTCCGGACTGCTACGGAGGCGATGGACGCCTAAAGTCCTGGGGACTGACTCTCCGATGTATACTAGTGGTGTTCACCTTGCTCATGGCGATCTATGTGCCGCACTTCGCCCTGCTCATGGGCCTCACTGGCAGCCTGACGGGTGCCGGGCTCTGCTTTCTGCTTCCCAGCATCTTCCACCTCAAGCTCTTATGGAGAAAGCTTCAGTGGCACCAGGTGTTCTTTGACGTCTCCATCTTTGTAATAGGCGGTATATGCAGCATATCCGGTTTCATCCACTCCATGGAGGGGCTCATAGAGGCTTTCAAATATAACATAGAAGAATAGAGACGAGTCATTGGAGGACGGATGCATCTCAATAAATTAGAATAGAATCATAAAGCAAATTTATTTTTACTAATTCAGTTTAAAAAGTGAAACTCATATGTATTCATTGCATACAGTGGCACATTTTCCAAGTTTATTTTCTAGTAATTTTGCCTATACAAAGTGAAAACCCCAAATTCAGTTACTTTAAGAAGGAAAATATTCCATAGATCAATAAAGAGATCAATTTTGATACAAATATATGATATCATCACCATAGCAGTTTTCAAGACAAGGGTGATAACTTGAAAACTGTTCATCAGACAGTCACTGGCACCCTGAGCAAGAAGAGCAACCCAGAAAAAATTCATTACTAAAGAAGATGGTTGTCCACAAGGTGCTGTTTGAAGGTGGAAAGTTGAGTGGAAGGAAAAACTGTGGAAGAAAAAAAAGAATTAGAGAAAATACCCAGTTGCTTGAGCACTTTAAATGGTCATCTCCTGGATGAGTCAGAATCTAGGTCAACATATGTCAACAAGGCATGCTAAAGTTTGCGAGGCGTGGACTGCAGTTAAAGTCAGAGCCTCTAGAGCCACCACACACAGAACTATCCAGGGCATGGATCACAGCTGGAGTCAATGTCAGAATTGTCTTGATTAAGGTAAGAATAAAAGCAACTGGTCTAAGTGATTCAAACTTCTCTTGCCAGAAATAAAAGTTAATTTTCAATTTAATTTAGAAATCAACCCAAGCCCAAGACTGTGGAAGACTAGTTTACAAGCTCCGCATCCGAGTTGTTTGAAGTCCAGAGGAACATTTTTCACATCCAGTGAAGATTTGCGGATTCTTGTCATCTGCTGGTGTTGTGTTTTTCAGGTCCAGAATCAGACCTTCTACCAGGAAAGCTTAGATAATCTCATGTTTCACTTTATTGACCATTGTGTCACTATGCTTGACTGGCCTGCAAACTCTCCTGAGCTAAACGCCTTTGAAAATATTTGTGGTTTAAAATCCTCTTTTCATCTGGTCCTATGTAAAATTCAAACTTTCTCAGAAACTGAATGTGAGGTTTCCGTTTACTGTAAACCTTATAGACGCAATAGACGCTTGAAACAGCGACGTCTCACCGCCTGTAACGAATCTATAAAATATGTTTCACTTTTATTTTGCTGAAATAAATTGGTTTTTCGGTCATATTTTAGTTTATTGAGATGCACCTATACTCGTTAAATGCAAATTCCCATTTAGTGAAAACATTAAAAACACACAAACACTAAGCGGCGTGAGCTCCTTCCCCCTCTGCTTGATTCATGCGTAAAAGCGCGCACTGAACACACGTACACACATTTGCGCACTATCTCTCATGTATTTTACACACACAAGTCTAACAGCAGCGAGGGAGTCTAACGCGTCCGCCCAGTCGATACGTGTTGTATACATATGCGAACAAAAGAAACACAAACATATTTTCCAGTGGAGTGAACGTTTACAACATTGACCTTAAGAAAAGTTGCAAAAAGAGGGCAGACGCTCGTGTCGCTCTTGCGGTGCTTCTTCCCCACATGAGATCGCAACGATCGAGTTTGAGAGGCTTGGAGAAAGAAAGAAAGAAAGAAAGAAAGAAAGAAAGAAAGAAAGAAAGAAAGAAAGAAAGAAAGAAAGAAAGAAAGAAAGAAAGAAAGAAAGAAAGAAAGAAAGAAAGAAAGAAAGAAAAGTAATTAAATTTAGTTTAAACTGCAACGTGACTGCAGGGGTTGACTGTGGTGTTAAAGCCCAAAACAAGCCCGAGGAAAAAAAGTGGATATATATATATATATATATATAATCCGATATTTTACAATCTGCATCAAAGTCGAACAACGTTTTTGTTTTTTTAATAGAAAAAAATCAGGATATCACTGATAATAAAAATATCAAATAGAAGAGAGCAACTGTACAAACTATGCATTGAATGTATGATACAGGCTACAGAAAATGGGACATAGATACAAACAAAAGTTAAGTGTTCTGGTTCAGTGGCGTGGACGTGTTGATGCTTTGACAGGCCTTTTCCCCTCCACAAGACTCCTCATTTTTGTTTCTGAGCTTATCGACACGCAATAACAAAGTTCCATCTTAACTTCTTTCCATCTAGTGGCCTCCCTCCATCCAGCCCCGTTTTCTCTCAACATGGGAGCTCCGAACTAAAACTGCAAACCGAATTTAAAAATAGCGCATCTAGATCCACACATGGCCTGTTTATGAAAATTAATTTGATACGCTCCAGTTTTAAAAATTTCGATGTCTAAAAATATTTTAAAAAATGAAAACCATAATTAATACAAGTCAGATTATCAAAGAGGAAAATGTGCATACATTTTTCATTCTGTGCAATCCAATGGGTCCTGTGGAAATGTTATTTAAAAAAAAAACCCGTATGTGTAGTGTGTTATTGTGGTTTCAAAAAGATGGAATGTATATCTCAAAAGTGGTGATCATATATCGTGAAATTAATATTAAAGAATAAAGAAATAAGTGAAATTATATTGTAAAAAATGTGTGTGGTTTTATGTAAAAGAAGAACGATCAGAACATGTATTTTTTTTCCTCTATAATAAAACACAGAAAATGATGGTGATGGTAGGAGTCTTTTTTTTTTTTTATTAGATTTTTTAAAAAGAGAGTTTCTAAGTTTATTTTGACTCGAGCCGTAAATTGGTCTTCTTCTCACTCTACATTCGTGTCTTTGGAGAACTTAAGAGCAAGCATGTTTGCGCTTGAACAGTTTTCTGCTGCAGGCGGGCATCAGGCCTTCCTTTTAGTTCAGTCTGTTGATTCCCTCCTGACCATGCGGGTAACATCTGGACGAGCCGTTCATTTATTTCCGGGTGGCTTCATTTGGAGAAGTCAGGAAATCACGGCAACTGCAAACAAATCTAACGACCAGATGGGCTCCGTCTTGCAGATTTAAGAGCCTGTTCACATGCAAAAGAAGGGTATAAATAAACAAACAGACTCGTACTTCTTTCTGTATTTAGAGCGATCCGATAGTCCTCTTCTTTTATGAAAATGTTCAGAAAATCCGAAAGGGGGGAAATGACTTAGGTAAAATATGCAAATAAAGCCCTCAAAGCATTTAATTATATAAACTGTAAGATAAATTTTTAAATCATGTATTATTACAGTCTGCGCACCCAAATGACAGATTTATAGCAGTCATTTCACTTTATACGTTCTCCTTTAATTCTCCAAATTTTCGTAGGGAGACACCTACTGGACAGAGAGATTAAACGCACAAACCGAGACAACGGGGGTTAGTCAAGTATACAAATCACGAAAGTGTAATACTATTAAAAAAAGTATTTGTCCACTCCTTCTTGTGCTTTTTTGTCACACTTGAATGTTTCAGGCCATCAAGAAAATGTCAATATTGGATGAAGATAAAATAAAATATATTTTAGATGATTTTTAAAAATAATTACACTAAGATTCCACCTTGGGGGGGGGGGGGGGGAAGAAATTGCCTCATGATTTAACACGGTGGTGGTGGTAATTATGTTTTCTGACTGCTTTGGTTTCTTAAGCACTGGACAACTTTTCATAGTTGATGGAATCATGTTTGATCTCTACCAGTAAATCCTGCAGTTGCAGAACCTTAAACCCAATCACTTTGGTTCTGCAGGAGAGTAAACCAACACACAGCAGCAATGCCACCTATGAATGACCAAAACCAAAATAAACCTTAGGACTGGTCTACCCAAAGCCTGCATGATCTCAAACATGCTGTTCATACTTGAAAATTCTCCAAGGTAACTGAATTAAAACATTTCTGCAAAGGAGAGCACTTTTCTTTTTATGGAACTAAGATGCTTGACAAGGTTGATGACATTATAAATACCTCTAAATGGCACCCAGGTTTAGCCAAAAAATTAAAAATGTATATATAAAAAATCTGCAATAAAATTGCAAAAATATTCTTTTCCTAGTACCACAGTGAGTGCAAGTAACCAAATCAACAATAGAATGACTTAAATTAGTAGAATATTAGCATTGGAAAGGCCCAAAGATAAATTGAAATCTGAAACCGATTCATAATGTGCATCAAGAAGTGCTGGTTTTTAATCATTTTCCTGCAGTACCTTTGCAGGAAAATTATTTTTTTCCTGCAGAGGTACTGCATCTTTCATCAAAAAACGATCAGTCCACTTAAAGTGGAATTATTCTAGACTGCATGCAGTGATGCTGTACCGACAAATATTTAACATGAGAATGCTACACTTGTGCAAAGAAAACAGATGAAAAACAGGAATGTTTTCCTGTGCCAGTTAAATGTGTTAAGACCATGAACATACAGTAGTTTGCTTTAGCCTCACTCCTCAGCAGCCCCCCAATAAAACTAAAAAGCACTTAGTAAAATCCTCTGAAACCATCTTTCATTATGTAGATTTGTTTTTATTTCCATTTTGAAAACATGAAAAAGGTTTCTGCCAATTTTATCTTAAAAAATAAACCAACTTGTACAAACACAATTACAATTCAATATGGTATTTAAAATGAAAAACAAACTGAGTTTCAGTGGTTGTCTGGCGCCCTCTGCTGGGTGCTTCTGGTTACAACTATACTTGAATTTGATCAGCAAGTGCAAGTCCTGGAAACTACAAGGCCTGCAACCAACATCTCATTGATTAACAAAATGTTTCCACTTCTACATGTAAATTGGATAGGAGAAAATGTATTCCCATTTCAAGTAACAACATCTCCCAAAAGCTTGAGAAATTTTTTCATAATTACTAAAAACAGTGAAATATTTACAGGCAAAACAATGCCATTGAGAAGAAACTCAGGATAAAGGGTGACAAAGTGGCTCAAGTATCTGCAGACAAAAAAAAATCCTCATTGTGAAAATCTTTTGAGTCAAAGCAGAAGAAGCGGACTGTGAAAAATCAGCTGCATGTTGATGTTCTGCAGAACTGTGTAGGCACAGCCAGCTGTTGGGAGTGCAGTCACTCACTGGACACTTCACTGTTCAAAGTAGTGGGCTTCTTGGTGGAGCAGTGGTGCACCCAGGGGTGGGAGAGGACTCCCTCAATGGGCAACCTCTGCATGGGATTGTGCTTCAGCAACTTGGCTACCAAGTCTTTAGCGCCAGCACTAATGGAGCCACGTGGAGGGTAACTGTACTCCACCTATGTCAATAAATAAAAAATAAACATATTAGATGGTTTGTACACCTAAAAGATTTTTACTTTGGATCTGTGTGCTCCAAAAAGCTCAAATATTTGTATTACTGTCTTTACCCTAAAACCCCTGCAAAATTTAGGAGTTGAATAATTGCGTGTATTTTACACAAAATCCACTTCATCAGAATTCTTACCCTTGAAATCTTGCGGTAGGTTTCATCGTGAGTTTTTGCTTCAAATGGAGGTTTTCCAACAAGAAACTCATAGCATAGGACCCCCAGACTCCACAGGTCTACCTTCTCATCGTGAGTTTTGCCCTCAATCATCTCTGGGGGAAGGTAGTCTAGAGTTCCACACAGGGTGGACCTCCTGTATGGGAAGAAAAACAGAATGTCAGATCTGAAATGACTACAGAGCATGCCAAGACATGTCAACATGCACATACCTGGAAGATGGAGTGTGAACAGACCAACCAAAATCAGCAATCTTCAGCTCCCCATTACTTCCCAGCAACAGGTTCTCTGGTTTGATGTCTCTGTGAATCACATTCTTGGTATGACAGTAGTGGAGCGCATCTGCCAGTTCCATGATGTACTAAAAACAACAAAAGCAAAAAAAAAAAGTGTCACATCTGTGAGCTTTAACTAGACCACATGAGAGTTATGTTTAAAATGGTCACTGGCTGGTAAATTGGGACAGTTACTGTTGCAGATCTGTCCTCAGAGAAACTCCCACAGCGCTGCAGCTCGCCGTACAGCTCTCCTCTGGGTGCATATTCCAGGATGAGATACACACGAAAAGCATCGTGGAAATAGCCATAGAGGCGAAGGATGTTGGGATGTCTGCAGAAAAAAAAAATATATTCAGAACACAATTCAAAGTTCTGTGGACAACTTAAAAACAGAGAAACTAATGTGAGAAGAAATGCATTTTAAGATAAAACTGGTGATTTGTGCAATAAAGCATGTGAAAATGTATATAAACCATTCTGCTTAACTGTTTTAATCAACCTGTAGGTTGACATTTTATTATAAGCACATTGTACCTTAGATGAGACTGGATCTCGACTTCTCTCCTCAGCTGGTGCTCTACCCCCGCCTTCTCCAGCTGCTTCTTGAAGAGAACCTTCAGGGCCAAGATGAATTTGGTCTGGCGCTCTCTAGCCAGGTAGACGTTGCCAAACTTGCCCTTTCCCAAAGGACGGCCAATCTCAAAATTTTCCAGGCTCCACGGTTTCCTGTTTGAAAACGGGATGTAGCTCTCGTCTCATTTTAAAACTGCATAATGCATGAAAAGTATTAAGATTTTACATACTTTGATGACGAGGCCTGACTGTCCTTGGCAGGTTTGGCTAAAACAGCAAATAAGTATTTTAGTATTCATTTAAAACTCTGACATTCCCTGCTCCAGCTCAGTGATGCACTCACTCTGCGGCTTCTCCTGCTTTGCTGGTTCTGACGGAGGCTTGGTCGAGTCCGAGTGGCCAGCTGGCTGGTTATGCTGGGAAACGGGTTTTGGCTGTGGTGCTGGAGCTAGTTTCACAGTGGCTGGGTTTACATTCTGGTCAGCAGGAGGAGGGTGCTTGACAGCTACAGAGACATGAGGTACTGGGTTCTGCTGGCTAACGGGCCGCTGGATACGCTGCGGCCCATTCGACATGCCCAGAACCCGCTGATGCTGAGTCGGTGTGACTACGGACTTTTGAATGGCTTGTGAATGGTGAGACACAGGAACCCGCTTCGGTCCATTGCTGTTTGACTGCAATCAAAACAAAAATGATTGTATTCAAATCAATAAGCTTAAGTACACAATTAAATGTGGTTAGTGTGAACAATTAAAACCCCCTATTCTTTACGTAAATAGAGTCCCAAAGAAAACCCATTTAAAAATGCAGGTCTTTTTAGAGCAGTATCTGTGTATTTAGCTACGATCGCTGTGACATTTTTTGTTATCTTTTGAAAAGAAAAAAAGAATTTAAAGACTGAAGAAATTGTATTTGTTTTCTAGTCAGTCGTTATAATAAATAAAACAACTTTAGACCCACATTGCACACCCCTACTTGGAAGATAAACAGATTTAATATTTTCAATTACAGGAACCTGTCAAATTATTCCACATCGTTTATATCTGGAGATTAAACACATAGTGTCCTTTAACACAACTCACATAAAGCCAAATAATCTATTATACCATATTTCCCATTTAGCAGCTTAAATATCATTGAAATGCTAGGCATTACCATTAATTCTGGCCTTTGGGGTTTCATGCACTTTACCACTTTGAACGATGCGGAAGACTCCATGATCTGTTAAGAAAAGAGATGGTTTGATTAACAAATTATTAGAAACACCAATTAAATAATCTAGCGCCTTTAATTTTATTATACAATAACCCTAAACCCTATTATATAATTTAAGTAGGCACAGCAGCCATCTTTGTGATGCTAGCTTAGCGGCAAACGCTGAAAACACGATTCACAGAATACCTTTTAAGCATGCCATCGTTACTTACCTAAATGTATTATTGCACAGTCTCCGAAAGCAACCGCAACAGGCTGTTGTGCAGAATAAAAATAGCTTTAAACCAGGTAACCCTACCCAGGCTACTTAGCAGCTACATCGACCAGCTAACGGTAGCTTCTGTTTGAGCTACATAAACAAGGAACACGTAAAAGAACGCTAAAATACGATAAGCTTTACTAACAAAATAAAATAACAGCCTTTGTAATTTGTGTTATAGAGAGGGAAAACTAGCAAAAGAGCTACATTCACAAAACACAAAGCGCAATTGATAGCTGAGAGAGAACACGTCGTTTAAACGCAGCCTGTTTAATTTCAAATGTGCCTCGGTTCCAAACCTTTAAATAAACCCCAGCTGCTGATAGGCTGCAGGGATGCGATAAGCTTGATTTTCATTGGCTGATGCAGGATGCTAAACGGGTAGGGCGATACGTCATTATGACTTCCAATGGAATCTTCCAAACACGAGACGGCAATGCAATGGCCTGAGGCTTAATTGAAAGCCCTATTCTAAAACCAAGCATGTGGATCCACACATAAATATCTTTATTATGTATATGAGCCTAAATTTAAAAACTCAATGCTTGTTCACCCTTCTAACTAAACTTGAACTGATATTGTGTGCTTCACCGTTGGTTTCTTCCCAAGAGGAAGTTGCAAGTCCCTAATTTGGCCGCTTGGTGTCAGCAAATAGCCCTATGACGAAGATAAGATATCGTCTTTCAGAATATAAGTTGATCCAATAAATTTTGATAAGGTCAAAGTTCTCACTTCACTGGACTGTTAATATTACATAAATTGACTTGATGTTAAACCATTAATATGTGAGTAGAGTTTGAGTTTTATAAACAAGAACTCTTATGAACTCAAACAAACTGGGATATTTTATGTGGTTTTTTATGTTTTATGTAAAATATTGGAATCTTTTTCATAATAAACCATGTGAGGACACTAACAGAATACAAAACTAAAAATAACACATAGCTATTGTCAAAATTGTAACTTATTTCAGTAGTTCTGCTCTAACAGTTAAACTTTTGTATAGATTTGTCAGCCTGTGATATAGTCCATTATTTATTTCAATTTAGAAACCAAAATTATTTTTTTTAAGAAACTGCAATATTATAACATGAAAAATTGAAAAATAAATCATGTTAATACAGAAACATGCACTCATTACTGGTCAGGGCCCCTTTTACATGGATTGTTGCATCATCCTGGACAATTTTTGCAGGTCAGTCAGACAGTGATACCATGGTCATTATACTTGGCATTGTTACTTTTGGCAGAGAGGGTAGGTATCAATTTAGTCCTACTACAAAATAAAATCAACCATCTAGGAAGTTCTATAAAACTTTGTCGATGACTGCTCTGACTTTGAAGTTGATATGACATAGTAGTGGACCAGCAACAGAAGATATCAGCTCCTTGCATCCCTAACTCTTCTTTTGACTCTACTTTCCATTTAAAATGCTTGAATAAAACATTTTGTGAACAGCCCGTTTCTTGAGTTTTGACCCTTAGTAAATTACCCTCCTTTTGAAGGACATTAGTGATTGTCAAGTCAGCAATACTCCTATAAGCTGTGTAGGCCATGAGAGAATGTTTCTGTAATCAAGTTCATTTTTGAAATTTGTCTTACTGAGCATTTCAATTTTCTCATAAATTCAATTAAAGGATTTGAAAAGCTTTAAGTTGTTGTCAAAATTAACACCTCTATATAAATCTGTCTATACAAGTTTCACTTTTAAACCCTAAAAACTCTAAACCCTAATAAGAATCAAGACCTGTTCAATTGCTTTAAACTTTCCAGAGGAAAAGAAAAAATATTTCAAATATCCAGGCCTCCTTATAATCCAGATTTCTAATTTGAAGAATTGACACAAAGTAAAACAATTTTTACAGCTCACTCATTCAGGCACCACACAAAGAGCACAAATTGCAGTTTTTAAATAAAGAAATTTATTATCACATTATTAATAGACAAAAAAAATCCACAACTCTCTTTAGAAGAAACTAAATAAATAACAGTTTAAAACATATATAAAAGGGTCATGAATCAATTTTATGACAGAAGACACTTAAATACACCAACAAAAGATTGCTCCTGATGTCGCATTGGAAAGGATCTTCCCATCAACTCAAAGTAATGAATATGGCAAGTTTGATCCCCTCATAAGACAAACATTTATAACAAGTTATTAAATACAGTTAGAATCAGGCTTGCACATGGTGCCCAGTACAGAGTCCCAGTATTGCTGAGGTCCCACAGAAAAGTGTTGAGAGGGTTTCTGACCCTTTAACCTCCTTATTTACTCCAACTTTTGTTCATAAACATAATTTTAATGACACTTTCACAAGTAGTTTTCTGCCATCACAGGTCAATGTAAGCACCTACAGTCTTTTCTGGATTTCAATAAGAACTGCCTCTCTTTACAGTTCATCTTTGTAGGAAGCTGAAACTAGGACAGTTGATGACATTCTGATATCTGCCGCAAAAGCACATCTGGCAAAGATAGGTGTGAGAGAGACTGGACAAAAAGCAAGGTATGCTTTGGCACTTTTTCTTGTGTTTCTGGTTCAGCCAGTTGCTCCTGTCAGTAGTGTTTAAATCTGTCCCTGAGTGTGCCGCATGTTTCTCCATCTGTCGCCCACATCAGTGCTGTGCTGCCCTGGAAAGTCTCTTCAGAACCAATTCATGCTGCAGTCTGCTGCTTTAAATACATCTAATGTAGATGGTAAAGTTTACGAGTGTACCCTTTGAACACTACAGAAAGCCCAGAGCACCAAATCAGCACCAGAGCATCATAAAGGGAGGCTGGTGGTCTCGATGTACAGTCTCTAAACTAGTGAGGCAGGTGTCATTTCTCTGTGACTGCAGCAGCCATTGGGGTTCGTATGGTCCCTCGCGCTGTGGCAGCCAGCTCCTCGATCTCTGTGTTCAGCCTTCTTATAACCCACTCCATGGCTTCACGGCCCTGAGCAAGGATAAACATATATAAAAATTTGCTAACAAAACTTAGAAATGATTTTTTTTTTAAATCACAGAATGATGAAAGTTATAAATGTTACAGAATGTCTAAAGCATGAGGCAATAGCGATCGTGCTCATAGCAGAACTTTGTAAGAAGACTAGCAAAGACATACGAAGAATGTTATTGTGACTGTTCCAACATTCAGTCTTTAGATAACATGGCACATTGCCCAACCTTGCAAATTCCTTTCTATTTAAGTCATTAATTTTGTTAGGAATTCAGTAAAACATTTCACAAAGGCTGCATGTGAGAAGAAAACCTACAGGGACAGATTATAGTCCAATAACTTGAAAACCTAAACTCAATCAATTTTAATGATTGTTTTTTAAAAAACAGCACTTCGTGTTGAATCAAAATGTAAGACAATTAAACTATTAGTCATTTCCTGCATAGTTAATGTTTGCACTTTAAGAACAATTTAAGAGGGCTGTTCAGTCCCCTAATGTTTGCAGTTAGTACGAACTCTGAATGTTCAGACAACCTAGAAAGGTTGTCTGACCATTGCATCAGACATCAAGATTGTCTAATGCAAAATAAAATACAAAGAAAGAGAAAATGCATCGTTTTGTGGTTTAACTGCGCCAAAAAAAGTGTTAAATGCGGCTGCAGTAACTTTGTTCTTTTTGTGGTAATTTCAAAACAGGGTGTAACAGTGCTTTATGTTATTTTTTTGCTCTCCATTTGGAATTTTAAATGAAATTCAGGTAGTTTCAGAAAGCAAAAAATCTTAATCCATTTCCATATGTTAACATTAGGTATAAAATGCTTTTCAGGTACTTGTAAACAAAACAAACAAAATTCCCCCTTTGAAATCTGGTTTCAAAATTAAAAGGAACCTGATTTCAAATTGAGAAGTCATAGATTCATATTTTGCATCAGGCCTAAAATAAGTGTTTTACCTTTCCAGCATTGGTTGAAATGGTGTTGGCCATTACCCCCTCCAGGTAACTGCTGAGACTGATGCCTTTCACTGAGATGATAGCTTCTTGAGTCAATATTGTCCTAAAAAGAATGATGATTTGAAAGAAATCAGAGAGAAAATTTAATACATCAGAATTCACAATGCAAAAAGAAAAACTGACAAGTTTTTGACCAACTGTGCTGAGCGAGTAACAAGTAACAAGAAACATACTTCTCTGGATCTTCAGGATGTGGTTTGTAGGTTAACTTTTCATCCACAGACACCATGTTTGTGAAGGTGATCTGAAGAAGAAGCATCAAGAATTCGTTTTAGTTAACACTTGAAGTATGTGCAGCTTATGGGATAATTTCCACACCTAAAGTTGGAAAAAGTTAGACAAGTCTCCCTAAAGCTCTTAACAATTCTTCTTGAAACTTCAAGAAGACTTGTATAACAAGTACAACTTCATTCTGAGAATCATGTCATTGAACAGTCTGAGCTCATCCGGATGAAAGTAACACAAACTCTACCTAAACTAGGTGTGTCTGTTTAAGACTGACACAACCCCAAACACAATATGCTTTGTCACTGCTTGTCATCAAATGGGAAAGAACAACAACAAAAGAAGCCTTTAATGCTTTCACTCTAGCCAATATTAACTCCTGGAATGACATTCAATATCTTTGGCAGACCTTGAAATCCCAAACTCTACAGGAAATCTAACCAAGCATTCAAAAGAAAACGTTGTTCTTATTACTCACATTTGAAGATTGAAGTTCAAACATTTTCTCCTTGGGATCCACAATCGAGCTCTCCTGAATGTAGGTGCACGTTCGTACATTTCCGATGAGCTAAAGGAACAAAAGGAAGACATTTTACAACCAGGCTAAAATTTACAAACATCATACACTTATTGATTTGTTTTTCTTGACTACTACATAAAATCTCCTGTAAAAATTATTATGTCACTGTATTTTGAATAAAATATAATGATATAATTCAAAAAAACACTGATTTAACTTCAATTTATAATACCTCATAGCTGAATTAATACAAATGTGTTATTCAAATATGTACTGTTGCTCAGAAATAGAAATTATGACACCACGTTGATTTAATAACGTTTCACTTTAGTCAAAACATTAGAAATTAGATTTTTTTAATTCTTTAAACTATAGGGAAAACCCTCACATAATACCATCATAGACTTTGCTAAAGATAAATAAAAGCTGATTTTTACACGCTAAATGACACTGGGATTATAAGCCACAGCTCCCAAAGAGCCTTCAAAAAGGTGCCAAAACTCAAAATATGAAACATGAAGTTTATACACACAAGAAGCACAGAAGTGTTTTACTAATTCAATAATGTGTAAATAAACTATAAAATCAGGCAGCAAAACTTTTTTTTGGTCTTAAAAACAACAGAATCATAGTATTACTAGAGAGAACAGACATATCCTCATATATCTAACCAAGAGTTGTCAGAAAATGCTGACATAAAACAATCTCAGACAGTTGGAATGGCACAGTATCAGTTTTCTGCAACCTCATCGTTCCAGAGTTTGGATTACAGAGTTCAGTGAATCACGGTTCCCATTGGAAGAGTTCAAATTACACGTTGTGCAATTCCAGAGGGCTCCGTCACTGCTCTGCTTTCAAGTCACCTCTGGTTCTGACCGAGCTGACACACAGATGGAAAGTTACATCACACGGTGTCAGGGATCACATCTGAGCAATGATGGATATGGGACCACCATGTCCCGTACAGCACGAGCTGTGGCACACTGCCATGAACTAGCTGTGGCTCCAACAAGAACCCATGTCTGTTACTATTACTGGACAGAAAAGCCTTGCATGTTAAGGTCAGATACGAGCATGGAAAGTTAACCATGTGATGGACGTATCTGGATTTTTGTAATCCATTTTATCCATTTTTACACGACTTTTAATACAAATATCACATTGTTTTCCATCACTGTCTAGAAGACATTCATTGAACAGTCTGAGCTCAGAATCTAGAAAGATTATGTGTTCGGGTTTTGACACTCACAGATTTTACAATGGACGGTAGGCCCCACTCTGTGCTGAGCAGCCTTTGACTGTGGAGGCGGCCCTGTTGGTCAATGTTTCGGTCTAGTACATCCACTCCAAACACACTGGGATTCATGGGATTTGGATACTTCTGCATAGCAGCCTTGGTCACCATCTCCCAAGGATGGCTGTGGGGACAAAAGCAACAAAAATACAGAATTTGATAAATAAAAGTCACACCCACAAAACTACCATTTTACACAGCAATACAGAGTTGAGTGAATCATTTTATTCACAATTATACATTTACCTAAATGCTACAATTAACAGTTAAACAAATTCCTATTCCTACAAATGGCAATTGTTTCCTCTTATTAACTACATTTACTCTCAAGGTTAAATAGCAAAACACTAATGAAGCTCTTATTTCTTCATTGTTTGTAGCTCATACTGTAGCTTCAAAAGTGCAGAGGGTTAATTTTAAATTGAATTATATTTCATTTAATTTACCTTACAGTTACAATTTTCTATAATATCGGCATTTAACTAAAGCCTTCTTTAAAAAATATATTTGAACTTACAGATAAGCACTCATTAGAGTGCTTTACTCGGTCAATATCCATCCATTTTCTAACACCCTGGTGTTAGAAAATGAGTGGTGCTGGTGCCTATCTCCAGCTAACGTTCCGGGCGAGAGGCGGGGATATATAATTATAACATGACTAAAATATAAAGAATAAAGCTGAATTAAGCAGCTCCAGCTTTGATAACTTAAGAAAAAAATAATTTGTTAAGTTATACGCAAAAAAATGCTTAAAATGTGATATTACTTTTCAAAGAGCGACGAGGAGGACTGCTAGCTAGCAGCAGTAGAACACAGACGTTTCCATGGAGACACGTGAACACGCCGTCGTTATTCAGTGACGTGTGTAATTACGACAGCACGTACGGAAGAATGTAGGGGAAAGGTTAAAGGGGCTGCTCGTATCTGACCGGCGAGTTATGCAAGCCGAAAAACTGCAGAGACTAGTCAATGACAGCGTCTTATGGTCAGTTTTATTCAATTTCTTGACCGCTTTAAGAATCTTTTAAGTATTTTAGTGTTATTAAAACCAAAGCAATTACGGTACACTATATCAATGTACTTGATACGCTCGAACATGTTATAACAAAAGAAACCAGAGTTTATATATAGAAACATGGCTTTTAAAAACAATGTTCAGTGGTCTAACTTTGCATATGGTATATTACACAATCAAAATAAAAAGAAAATCAACGTTAATAAAAGCTCCGGTCAGGAAAGTCGGTTTAAATCTGCAACCAGCAAACGGAACACACATTGCCTGAATGGATGAAATCTCCGCTTACTTGAATATGTACTCCGAGGTCCAGATCTTCATGATTTAATAGTAAGCAGCAAAGGCTATGAAGCAGCAGTCGAACTGGTAGGAAGACGGTCACACTGACAGATGTAAGGAAGCAGCACATGAAGTGAATGAAAAATCCTTCCACCCCATACCAGCGCAGCCGCAGTCACATGAGTTCATTACGCATTTCCGCCTCTTGAGTAATGATGCAAAATCGAAATATGCCATGTTTTTCACTTAAACTTAAATAAACACTCTCTGCCAGATATGGCATAATATTAAGTCCCCCAGGGATATCTGATGAATTTATTATATTTTCTATTACAGAATTGTTTGATTGGTTGTTTAGATATTTTGACATAAAATGCAGAAAAAAATTAAAATGTTTTAAAATATTTTTTCTGGCATATTATATAACTGCCCAGTCTTATCTTACCTCAAGCTTTTTAAATGTTGGAATAATTGTCTGTTTTGTGATAGATGTGTTTGTCTTTTTTTTTCCCAATTCAATTCAAAAATTCTTTATTAATCCCAGACGGAAATTAAATGTTGTTATTTATACTAATTTTCTTTGACCCACAAATATAGGTTTGGACCCCCATGACATGGTTATCATCTTTGTGCCACATATGACATTTCTAGTCAATACATCAGGAGTATCTGTCACTGTAATATTTAATACTTTTACTTAAGTTCGATAAATAAATGTATATTTTCCTGTATTATTGTAAACATTTAAATACTCCTTATGTCTGTCTGAACCCCTAAGCATATTGACTTTCATTGAAAATGTTTTGTTAAATATTCATTTCACGTTATATATGTTGCTGCTTGACCTTCTCTTGACCTTATAACCTGTCCTGAAAAAAAAACTTTGATATGTCTGTTGGCACTGTGACCTATATTACACATAATCTCTAATTTGTCACAGTACTGTACAAGAGTTCAGTGAACTGAACTGCAGAGTGCAGGGGCATCTGAAAGTCAAGTGTGCTTATCTAGAAGCGAACATGCTCTGTCCAAGTTATGCGTAATCGCAGGGCACCAGACTTGTGCAAGTGGGAGGAAACAGTCTGACAGCCTTGAACAGTATCACGGGTTGTGTGGTATCAGAGTACTTTCCAGTGCCACAGTTTGCCTCAGTTCAACTTCAATTAATGAAACCTGCTGTCAGGGGACAGGGTTTTGAAAAAGCTTTTAATACATGTCCCATACACAAAAACAAATCATTGTTTAAACATCAATATAATATTTGTTTAAAGTTATGGATTACACAGAAATGCTGAAAATATAATTCATTTAAACATGTACAAATAAATCCAATATTTCAAAGAGAAATAAATCAATTATAACATTTGTTTAAAAATACAAAAACATTGTCTGCATTATTTCAAAAGTACCTTTACATACAGGGCTGACATAGTCTAACATAGTCAAAATGCATGCTTCTTTTTTCCACTTAATAGTTTTTTTATAAATGCATTAAAATATAATACAGCCCATGGAATGAGAAGAAAGAATGCTATATTATTCACTCTTCATAAATTAATACATATTATAATTACTTTTAATCAGTGAGCCACGGGTTTCATTTTACAATAGTACCACAAACACAAAGACATTTATACAAGACCAAATAGCTGAATCGAGTCTTATTGGTTTTCTGCTTTGACCTCTACTGCACCCATGAAGTAGTTGTTTACTATAAACTGTACCATGATGTGCACCTCTAGACATGATGACAAGTCAAACGACAAAAAGGGTGAATGGTATAATTGTTATATAATGTTTCACTATGGCTTATTGCTTTGCTGAATGACTTCGCCTGTGAGAAACAGAAATGCAAACTGCAACATGCTGAATTAAAGCTCATTGATTGTGCTGATAAGATTACTGAATTTTTTACTGTTCTTCCAATCTCCCAACTCAAAGTTTCCAACAGTTTATACAATAATAAAAGCAAGTGCTTAGCATTAATTAGCTCTATTAGTCAATCTTGTGATTATATTTTTTAATACTATGACCCATCTGTCTTCTGGAGGAGCCTGGGCTGAAATTCCCTGACAGAAGCTTCCTTTAAATCACCTTCTATATACACTACATCTGAAGCATTCACAGGTCATCTAAAAGGCAAAGCTGCCTAGTTAGTCATGGGTCTGCTGTTGGCATTACATGTCTAAGATATTTATTTCAAATAACTGCTGAAAGATGTTTTCAAAAGATCAAAAGCCCCAAACATAGTCATCAAAGCCTTGAATCCAGTAAAAGGTGAAAATAAAAATAAAATGAATAAAAAAAATACAAGTAAAACAGGTTAACATAAAACATTGTTTCCAAAGAAATTCACTATACATACATCATTTCAATTCTTGCCCAAAGAGTCCTTCTGTGTGAAGCTGTATACCACATCCACACTACTCATCTACAGTTTCTTTGTTGGTTTCTACCACTGTTTCCAGTTTGGTTTCCGTCCGAGACTGAACCTCTGTGATCCCTGCAGACGAGGGTCCTTCCTCTTCTTCTTCTTCTGCTTCCCAATCTAGATCAGCAGTTGCATCTTGGTACTGCTGGTACTCTGCCACCAGGTCGTTGAGGTTACTCTCAGCCTCTGTGAACTCCATTTCATCCATACCCTCTCCTGTGTACCAGTGGAGGAAAGCCTTCCGTCTGAACATGAGGGAGAACTGCTCGCCCACCCGACGGAATATCTCCTGAATTGCTGTGTTGTTTCCGATGAATGTGGAAGCCATTTTTAGGCCTCGAGGAGGGATGTCACACACAGCCACCTTTACATTATGGGGGATCCAATCGACAAAATAGGCACTGTTTTTCTGTTGCATTGCGAGCATCTGCTCATCCACCTCTTTGGTGGACATCCTACCTCGAAAGACACCAGCTACTGTGAGGTAGCGCCCTCGCCGTGGGTCACATGCCGCCATCATGTTGCGGGCATCGAACATCTGCTGGGTAAGTTCAGGTACAGTGAGAGCTCTGTATTGCTGGCTACCCCGAGGTGTCAGTGGGGCGAAGCCTGGCATGAAGAAGTGGAGACGAGGGAAGGGCACCATGTTGACAGCCAGCTTCCTCAGGTCAGCATTGAGCTGTCCTGGAAATCTGAGAGAGGTTGTGACCCCGCTCATAGTCAAGGAGACCAAGTGGTTGAGATCCCCATAAGTCGGTGTGGTCAGTTTTAGGGTACGGAAACAGATGTCATAAAGGGCCTCGTTGTCAATGCAGAAAGTCTCGTCTGTGTTCTCTAAGAGCTGATGCACAGAGAGTGTAGCATTATAAGGCTCCACCACTGTGTCTGAGACTTTAGGAGAAGGCATGATGCTAAAGGTATTCATGATACGGTCTGGGTAGTCCTCTCTGATCTTATTGATGAGGAGGGTACCCATGCCGGAGCCTGTGCCTCCCCCCAGCGAGTGAACCAGCTGAAAGCCTTGGAGGCAATCACAGCTTTCACTCTCGTTCCTGACCCGGTCCATGACATGCTCCACCAACTCCGCTCCCTCTGTGTAGTGGCCCTTAGCCCAGTTGTTTCCAGCTCCTGAGTTCCCTGCACCACCAGATTTATAGAAGTTAGGTTATTTATCCACAATAGATTACAAATCTATTGTAATACAATAGATTACAGTTAATTTCTGTAGAGAAATTAACTGGTAAGTTAATTTCTTACCAGTTAATTTCTCTACTATACTACTGGTATAGTAGAGAAATTATAGTTAATTTCTCTACTATACCAGTTTCTCTACTATACCAGTAGAGAAATTAACTGGTATAGTAGTTAATTAACTGGTAAGTTAATTTCTGTACAGAAATTACTCCAGTTAAACTGACAGGGTTAAATTATGTCTCTACACCTCTGAGCCTTCTGACCACCACCCAAAGACACAATGACAGAGGCAGACAGAGTGGAGATCAAACTAACAACCCTACCGATCGCAGGACAAACTCCTGGATCGCCACCATCATGAAGAATTTAATAACATGAATATTGTGGTTTTTTTCTCAGTTGGCCTCACCGTGGATGAAATTGTCTGGTCTAAAAAGAGCACCAATGCGACTTCCTCTGACACTGTCCATAGTGCCGGGCTCCAGGTCCACAAGCAACGCCCTGGGGACATATTTACCACCTACAAACAGAATCAATAAGTTTTGAAAACATAGCTGGGAATGGGCATTTTCAACCAATACCTTTCAGTGATTTAATGCCCAGGCTTATGCTAAAAAACAAAATAAGTCACAGACAGCTGAGCTCAATACACAATATTTGTGGTTAAGTCTTTGAATAAGCCTGAGCAAGCAAATGAACTCTTCTGGTACCGTGTGCCTCATTAAAGTAGACGTTGAGCCTCTCCAGTTGTATGTTGCTGTCTCCTTCGTAGAGGCCTGTTGCACTTATCCCATGTTCTTCACTGATAACTTCCCAGAACTAAAACAGAAGAAAATTATCAATACAACACCCGTAGTAAGTTGTTTCCTAAAAGATCCTCTTTATACAGTATTTAAGCTCCACTTTAATTTGTAATGTTTAAAACGTGACTGTACTGTATTGCACTTAAGGAGACTATTTACTGTATATGTGCCTATAAATAAATCATCTAGTCAGTATCCATCTGCAAAAAGTTTTGAATTGTTTCCCATTTCTTCCTATTTTCCTTCCAAATACCAAGTTTCTCCTTAAGTCTCTTAAAAGTTCTTAGTATTTTGGCTGCCAATCATTTCAGTTAAAAAAACTCATAAGATGCAAAGTACTGGGAAATCAAGATTCTTTAAAAGTTTTGCACAGTATGTTAGGCATCAACTAATTCATTATTGAGCTGAAACAAGCAGTTATCTATTTGTCTCATGCTTTTATATAAGCTAGATACAGAACATTGAATGTACATAATGTAAAACGGATTTTTAGACCGGAGGTAACCTGACTGTTAGAAGACTACTACAGCCTAAAATGTTAAAAAGCAGCATGTGTTACCAATTTTTATCATTTTGTTCTTCCCCGCTTTTATTTTGTGTTAGCCATGATAAAAATGTCCCACCCATGTCAGTTCTACTTTGGTCCTTATCTTTCAACTAAGAGCTTGACACGGAACACCCTGTGTCACACACAGTGAGTGACAGCGCACAACTCAAAATATTCACCACAAGAATAAAAAATACACGCAGTTTTAGACTACTTTAAACATGGTTTCACAAAATGTATTAACAGTAATTATTATTCTTATAACTCTGCCAGTATATCATGTTTCCAAAATTAACCAAGAGTTTTTGATGTAGGTCTTTTGATACATATCATATTTTATGGAGGTGATCATTTAATAATTATTTCTTTGTATTACCTTGGAGCCGATCTGGTTGCCACATTGTCCAATTTGCAGATGTACGATTTCACGCATGGTGATTGAGAGACAGTCCACAGAACAGCTGAGGGTCCGAGATAGTCCTCAGTGCTCTCATCTGTCTTATATATGGGACCAGAAGTGATGTAATCAGTGACATAAGGAAGTCCTCTGTTTAAAAAAAATGCGAAAGACCCGGAATTCACACTGAAAACTAAATATTCTGCTGCGCAAATGTCTATGTCCTATTGGTTATTGCATCCGAGGTACAGTTTTTTGTGATTTTTCAAGGAGCAGCAGTCTTGCAGGCTGATTTTAAATAGATTTTTCATTTTTTTAAATTTATTTTATACATTATATATTGATACTTATTAAGCTGTTCAAACTGTAAAACCTTCAAGAGGACACAAGGCCTGTAAACCTGAGGGATGAATCAGTTTGGTGTCTTTACAAAATAGGTTATATGGTTCATCTATGTATTCATTGAAAACTGTGAATATATAAAAGTCTGAAATGGTATTTTACCACTAAGGTGGGTTCCACATGGATATTAAGCTATATTAAATAATGATGTTTTGGCTAAACCTTACCTGTAAATTTATATAGCTGTAGAAGACAGAAAATGCTGTATTACTAAATACAGAATCTTCTTATATATCTAAAATCTGCAACCGACCAAAGACAGGAAGGAAGTTTAGTACAGATGAAATAAGGTGGCTCATAACATAGCTCAGTGTTCATTGCGTCTATAAGTAACCACATAGGATCCCCAATTTAAACTTAGTCCCACATATGTAATTATGTAGCAATGTATTTTGGTATCTATTATAGTCTAGATAAAATAATCAAGTTTCTATTCAAAAACACTAAAAAGGAACTTATGTACTTCTCTATGGTCTAGTGTTGCTGATAAATGGTAAGATTATGACGGATGGTACCATCTAGAGGATAAAGGCGGCTATTACACTTCACAAGTTCACACCTGAGAGTCTTTATATAATTTTAAAGTAATTCATATTTCAAGTCGAACTGATTATTTTTAAAGTTCTAGAGTAGTTTTTAACTTGACTGTCGGTGCCTTGCTACAAATTCATTAATACATTGAATTATCATTTGCAAACTGTTTTTTCCATTTACTTAAATTATAATTGTCTAAGGTTAAAATTCATTTGATCTTCTGAAATATTTAAGTGTGATTAAAAAAAAGTAAAAACAGAATAAGTCAGAAGAGGGGAAAACTTTTCCACAGCAGATTGAAATGTATTTGTCCTGCTTTTAGGGCTATCCTTGACATCTAATCATGGTGAAGAGTTTGCATGAAGTTTAGTTCTTTGAACTTATTTTTGAAATATTTATCCATCTGAGAAACACTGTCATGGTGAAAAAAACTATATGAACCAAATTCACGTGACTGAGAGAAAAAAAAATGTATCGCTCTGAATTGAGCTGAAGAGAGATGACCATTTTAAATCCTGGGATTCATCTTATAACTTCTCTGATTCCAGTCATTAGTTCCACCCTCTGTTGTCGGGGTTCATTAAAGAGCCACAGCAGCATTTAGTTGTCACCGATGACCTTTATGTGTTTTGCCCTGAGCCTTTTGACGCATTTATGGACGAAGTTTGTTTGTGTGTGTGTGTGTGTCAGTTTGTCTGCTGTGTTTGATCATGAATCATGATGGAATCTGTGTTTATGTGTGTGCATGTCAGATTTAAAGGGATTAATTAAATTCATTAATTTAAAGATTTAAAGGGATTTAAATACCCCGATCACTACCAGGTGAGAAAGGATGCTGCACTGTTGTGATATCTAAATTTCTTTCAAGGAATCTCATTGGAAAGTTGAAGGATGCAACCCACCTTAAAACTAAAAATGGGCAAGACTGTTGGAGTAGATAATAGTTAACGATATTGTTGTTATTTTATCTTGTAAATCATCTGCTCTGGTACAAAAAAAGAGTATTATTGATGATGGCTTCTTATTTTGGTACACATTATTTTAGAGCTGCAAAGTCATTCGTTATTTCAAAGAGGTAGTTAAATTTTTTTAACATAGAGTTCTCTGATTTGATTAGTTGATCTCATTTTCCAGGGATTTGTTCATTTACATCCATTAGCTAAAGTCATAGTTAGCTGACCAAGATGATCAATATGATCTATTTAGTCAAAGGTACCAGTCAGAAGAAGGGTAACAAAAATTCCATGGTATATTTACACAGTAGTACAATCAAGGCAGGTATCAATAATGGGAATAATTGTTACTGATGCCTTTCAGAAACAATGTGAGAGAAAGGTGATATTAGAAAATAGATGAGAATTATTTAATTTCCTTTTGGGATCAGAAAAGCATTTTTGAATGTAATTGAATTGAATTGGAATGAATTGTTTTGAAGACACTAGTCTGAGATGCAAAGAGGCACTAAAGGAGCTGCTGAAATTTCTTGCAAGTAATGTTTGCATTCCACATGTGCGTTGAATCTAAAAACTAGGAAACACAATTTTAAGTTATTAAACTCTTTTCTAATGAAAGCATTCAGACCTATTCAAAGCTTTGCAGAACATTGGGGTGGAATCTGAGTTAAAAGTTTGAGCTTTAGCTTAAAAAGTTGAATCAGAAAGTGCTTCAAAAGATGCTGCTTATTTTAAAGATAGATTTGTACAGAATATAAATAGAAAAAGGTTGAAAATGACTTATAATGCATTGTTTTCACATGACAAAAACTTGATATTCTGTAAGACTCAAAAGTAAGCCAATTTAAACCAAAAAAATATATTATTACTATATTGTCTAATGTGACAAATTTAACAAGTTCTTCTACTTTTTTTTTACACCAAAGTAAAGATTAAAAAAATAATATTTGAAAAACAAGATATTTTTGGGATAAAATATGTTTTCACAAAGTGTAAGTCTTCTTTTATCTTTTGTCCAGTACAATTAAAATTGTGACCTCTCATAGCCTCTTTATAGAACCTCAGGAAACCTGAACTATTCTTTTAAATCTTTATTCTAGAACTATTAACTATCTATTGAGTAATTACGCATTCTATTGCTAATTTTCTGGTGATTGGTTTAGACTTTGCACAACAAACCGAAGTTTATAGCTTTTGAGAGATTTATTGAAACTAATTGCTAATATATGTTCTACCTTCATATTAGTAATATGGTCTATTGTGTGATTTTTGAAATCCAAAGCCATGCTTTTGACCAACTTTCTAAAGCTGCAATTGCTTAAAAGTTACAGCTATTATTCTGCATAGAGCATATAATCTTTTTATGTGTTTGGAGTGATTTTTATAACCTAATCAATAATCTTTCAGTTATTCATGGACGATGGTTAGGCTGATAATCATTTTTGCTTCAAAGAGGGCGCCTCTCCCCTTCTGTAGCTCTGCTTCTTGACGCTCCGGGCAATCATGTGATCCAACCAAAGACCGACGCTGCTTTAAAGACCAGAGTCAAGTGGCAGTAAAACGGAAATCAAGAACCCTGGTTTGCCATTCAAGTTAAAAGCATCAAACCTCTCGTTAAAATAAATAAATAAATAAATAAATAAATAAATAAATAAATAAATAAATAAATAAATAAATAAATAAATAAATAAATAAATCAATCAATCAATCAATCAATCAATCAGAATAGAATAATTTATTGACAGCAATTCAATTAAGAGGTCAACTCTTTGTGCACCACAAAAAACAAACAAACAAAAAAACATACTTCTGGAACAACTTTTGTTTCATAACAATGCTGAAATAAACATTTTTAATGTTTCTTTTATACAGTTGTAGCCAGTGTAATTGTAAATGTTTGCAAACAGAAAGGTTCTTGTGCTTGAACAACTCTTAATGGCTCTTGGTGCTTTTATTAGTTGTATATCACAATTAATTGGGTTGTATGTATGTGTAAATGGGCCTATTTAAAACCACAATTTCTTCTCAGAATCACTCAAGACATCCTAGGTTCTACCTGCCTACTTGTTCCAAAATTTGAGAATTATGACTCAAACTGAACAGGGCCTTTGACATGTTTCGTAGAGATTAATTTAAAATACATCAACTCGTAATCTGAGTCGTTTCAATTTTTATTGAAATGACTCAAAACTGTTGGTTTCAACTTTGTGAATATATAAGTAATATAAGTATTGTAAATATACCAGTTACCTTAGGCGAGAATTGACTTTTGATTAAAAAAATAAAAACTAATCAAAAACAATGCTGTTGCTGATTTTTCTCTCAGACTTTGATAAAACAGTCCTTATATAACAAAGCAAAACAAAAAAAAAGTTTACACTTGGAATGAGGGGAGGAAAATAGTTTTTTATTTGTTTTCTAAAAACCAAATAAAAAAATATATCTCCAAACTTTATCTTTCTGACACTAGGATTTAAACTGTTAGAATATTTTAGAACATTTCCTAAATATGAAAATCTTTAAAGAACGTGTTTTCTGTTCAGCTGACACATCTGAAGCAAAAATGAAGGGAATTAAAATATACCGCTAGACTTGAAGACATTTGCAGGCATTTTGCTAAAGTAGTGCTTTTTTTTTGCATTTATTGTGAAAGGTTCAACCGGAAGAAAAGCCGGTTGGCATGGAAAACTTGACACCGCTTCTTCATTCCCAGGGTTCCGTGAGAGCCGTTTGCCCCACCCCACCTCTTCAGCGCTATCTATCTCAATGTACAATTCTCCGAGAAAAAAAACGGGGGCAAAAATAATTCAGAGAAACACCGCGAACGGAGCAACTCTCACCCACCAGACCGGCTCAACGGAGCGGCCGCGGGCTATCGGCGCCGAAAGCAACTGCCTGTCTCCGTTTGGATGAAGTGAGTGAAAAAACCCACCGCGGTATGTTCATGTATCATGCACATGTAACCATTATCTGCCGTACGGATTCAAAGGGAATACAAAAAGGCGAGAGACTTGACAGCGGACTGTGCTCCTGCTGCTGCTTGCGCCAAAACGGGGGACACAGCGGAGGATTTCCACGAATATCGCCCGGATATTTGGTCGCGGAGACGGACAGCCAGCTGCCGAGAGCTGCCTGTGCTCGGTCGGAGAAGATTCCCGATGTGAGGAGAAACACAAATTAACGCTACGGAGAGAAAAAGGACGGACTACGGGCCTTTTTCCTTTTCTATTTTTTTTTTTTTGTTGTTGGTCAAACCCTCCTTAAAAAAGACAGACACCCGCATCTATTGACCGAAGACAGGACTGAATTTTTGGCACAGGATATCACCAATAAGGTTGCTGGGAACCTTCCTGATTAAAATAAAATGTGAGAGATTTTGGAAGAAGCCCCGGTGAAGCCTGATGTTTCACATGCCGTCATTTTAAGAGGAAATATTTATTTTTTAAAATTCTCTCCCTCTCGTCTTCTAATGTTCCTCTGTTTATTTGAAACTGAATTGCAGTCAGTTCGGTTAATAAACCTAAATATATATTTTTAAACAAGAATAATTAAGAAAGAGAGACTGAAGAAAACAGAAGTCTGTTTGAAATGGATTGAATGGCAGTGGGAGCTATCCGCCGAAGATGGGCTCCTGAGGGGACATTTGCTGGGAAAATATAAAAATAGTTGTATCATCACTGTAAAAAATATAACAAAAAAAAAAAAAGCAAAGGCCGGTGTTTGAGATCCATACGCCTTGAAGGAATCTGGGGCGCAGAGATTCATTCATGAGCAGCCAGAAAGCTGGAAATTCCACATCCACTCTCATATCAGTGTTGATGACTTCATTGCGGATTTACAGTGAAAAACACGGGAATCAAGTGTTTGAGAGGGCGGGATCGTTTGCTCCACTTCTGATCTCTCTCTGCTGATGGTTTTCCAGTAAAAACCCACATCCATAATAAAACGCCTCGGCGAAGTCTACTACCCGACATCTGCTTCTGCTGGGGGAACATAGATGCCACCAATTTTGAGCCAGGTGTTCCTCTGGTGGTTCAGATCAAGAATTTATTATTCTTAAAAGCATCTAGCCATTCACGCACCTTACAACCCTCTTTGAGCCCATAACTGGATTTTTTTTGTCTGTTTTTTTTTATATATATATTGGGAAGATGGGCTGTCTTGGGAATAGTAAGACTGAAGACCAACGAAATGAGGAGAAGGCTCAGAGGGAGGCGAACAAAAAGATAGAGAGGCAGCTGCAAAAAGACAAACAGATATACCGGGCAACTCATCGACTTCTTCTATTAGGTAGGTGATTTTTCTGACTAAAATATGTTCCAATAATTGTTGCTTTTGTACCAGGAAAAAATGCTCTAGAAACTCTTCTGCAAGGCATAAACAAAATGATGCGTTTGATACAATCTCACGCCACCAGTTTAGTGTTTTGACACAGAGCTCTTGGAGGAAAAAAAATCCGGCTGGCCTGCATTCTGGGGGTCATTATGGAGCCTGATTACTGAACATGTGAGAGACAGGAGAACAGACACCACCATCTGTGTGAAGGCAGCACGTTCAGGCACCACGCAGAGACCGGGAGGCCGCTCACAGGCGTTCTCTCCTTTCCAGATACCACTTGCGATCTGGTGTGTTTGTGTTAACAGTTAGCATTCTGGATGCCTTCACTTTGGCTTTCTTATCAAGTGAGGTGCTCAAAAATAGGGGGAGAACGTCTGTGATTGACAGTTTAGCTATTTTTGGCTTTTAACATTTGTGTCTTCACATTGAAGACTAGTATCCTGTTAAACCTCGGAGTGCAAATTAGGATTACCATTAGGATTAGTAGCTTCCCTGAAACGTCTGTCGGGCTCGTTTTAATCTGAAACTGATCCCAGATTTGTGCACACACACATTACACCTCTAAATAGAACTTTAGGGATGTTGTTGGCTTCCTAGGAAACACGTTGGGCTATTTTTGATGCCAAATTCATGGTCAGTGTCCTGACTGAGATTCAGAAATACTATTGGTTTATGTATGATTTTCTCTGACCTTGTTTTGGATGCTGAGGCTCCTATAATAAGCACAGCTGAAATTAACTCTGAAAGTTCTCTGTTCCTCCAGATATCTCTCATGCACACTGATCAGCTGGCTTTAGTAAACACCTCTAAATGAAAATACTGAACAAAAGTGTGCTATTAAAGAGGAAAAATAAGAAAATACAAGTTGTCATATTAGCAAGAACTCAAACGAATTGCCTTTTGCCTTATGTGATGTCACCAGAGACAAGCTTTTTTGTGGGGGGGATAGATTTCTTTTTTTCTTAAGTAACAATTTGCCACAAAGCAAACAAAAATCTGACAATGAAATGATGTTGTATTGGCTGTTAAGCTTTAATTTAATACAGCATTACTGATTTTGAAAAAAATAATAATAATAATAAAGAAATGGTTGAAGGTGGTTGAGGTTAGAGTCTGATCCAAGTAGGAAAAGAGTCTTACATGGCATGTAGTTCTGGTGCCATAAAATATTTTTAATGGGAAATAGTGAATGCTTTACGTAGTTTACTTTTACTTCTTTAGTTTATTGAGTTTAGTTATCCTGATATTTAAACGGGTAAATTATTCACACTTGAAGGATTTCCTTTATTGGAGGTGACAAGTATGAGAGAGAGTTACTTGAAAAATAATTGGGCTTTTTGTATTTGTTTTTAATCAGGTTTTCTTGTCATGTCAGCCGTTCTCGTGTCTAACATGCAGTACATCTGTTAAAATGGAGCACAGAGATTTAGGGTCAACTTTGAGAAACAAAACCCTGAAGTTCATATCATTTAAATGTGAAATCTTAAACATTAGTTTTTGATCTGATTTTCCATCAGGACATCAAATCTTGTTTTATCCATGCATTGTGGATTTGTTAGTTGTTTTTTGATGTGCAGTTCTGCTTTCTTTTCTCCTAACACTGTTCTGCCTTCACTCCCAGGTGCCGGAGAATCTGGGAAAAGTACAATAGTCAAGCAGATGCGAATATTGCACGTAAATGGCTTCAATGCAGAGTAAGTGTTGTTCCTTTTCTCTCTGTCCAAATTGTATCACACCTTTGGATACAATTTAATCAAAGATTTTGATAATTTTTGGTGTGAATTCATTTTCCTTCTGGAATAAAAAAGTGAAACATTGATCACACTGACTACAAGCAGTACTGCAAAACTACAGGAAATCTGTTTGGCAGACACGAGATTCTGTATATTTTAGACTTGTATTAGTCAATAATTATTCAGTATAAAATATTATTTAAGGTGTGTTATGGTTTTTTTGTAATGTAGTAATAATTTAGTTTACACATAAATAATCAAAATTTCAACGTGTTTTTGACTCAGAACACTTCTGATCAAATCAACTATTGATGAAATTGAATCAACTTCTAACAGCAGGTATTGTTGAAGTATTTGGATCAGTTTCCACATGATGCTGTCTCAGTGTAGATATTAATAACTTCTGCTTATTAAGAAAATGTTTTATCTTAAACTATAAATACACCAGTAAACTGACCGGTGAGCATGAGGCTTGCTGTATAGCTTTTTAACTTAAAGGATTGTGACTGGTAAGTCAAAAACACAATCTTTATCTGATCAGTGAACGTGCCATAACTAAGTACTATTAGGTAATAGTAGCAACACATCAGTACAAGACTCAATGTTGGTACACAATATGATGCTAATAATGACAATAATCAAGATTTACACAGCAGGGAGAGTTATAAATTTATGATATAGATTTGAACAAGAAATAAAGAAACCAGAGACTGGAAACTGGTTGCCACAATAATTAGTCTCTATGTTGAACCAATTTTAGAATTTTTTTAGGCCAGAATTTGAAGTAAGTTGTTGCCTTCTTTTAAGCTGCAGGTTCTTCATTTTCTGGACAATTTGTTTGTGTATGTGAGTGTGTTTTATTTTTTTCTTACAAATAAAACTGGAAGGAAAATAGCTTTATTAAATTTTTTAGGGTTTTTAACTTCATGGATGAAACATTTATTTAGTTTGTTTCATGTTTTCATTGATACATATTCTCCCTGGGTGCTGAGCAGCCATCCTTGTCTTGTGAAGTTCCTAAAACTGTTTTTTTTCTAGAAATAGTTTTTTTGGGGGGTGGAAACATCATCATGTGGTTGTTTTCAGGTCACATTGAACCCAGATATCCTGGTGCAATGGCACCACTGACCCTCCAAGTTGGGTCAATTTTAGTGCCCATTTCATGCATTTTTTTTTGCCGTTGGATTAGGGTCTTCAAATTACGCAACATTATAGGTTAGTTTTATTATTTAAAAATAATCAAAAGAGTAACACAAACAAACAGACATGCCAAAAGTAAAGGCAAATTTTGATAGAAACTAAGATGTTAAAACTTCTACAAATTGTCTTAGTGGTCTGAATTATCAGGAAGCACATAAGAAACACTTCTCAACATTTGAAAGGAAACATAGTGGTGCAATGATAGCAACATTAACAGAATGTATAGGAAACCTTTCAAACCGACTATGTGGGAGGATTTACAAAGAAAACAAAAAAGTGAAACTCTCATATACTGTCTGTTAAACCTACAAAAGGTTAAATGCAGCGGTCACCAACTTAAATCAGACAAAATGCATTCAAGTAATGAGAAATATGCAACATAAAAAGATGTAGACTGCCATATTGAAGACCTTTACATGTCAAATAAACTGAAAATGTTAACAAAGACATATACCAGGCTTTGAACCCTTTTATGTACGTTTTAGGACAACGAATAGGTAATTGAATGATTTAAATGTATTTCAACAGCAATTATTCAGTAATTTCATTTAAAAATTAAAGAAACGTATTGTTCATAATTCATCATTCAGTTCTAATTAGAAAATTTAAAAATAAATAACTTGTTAAAAACTGAACCAAAAATGTAATACTTTCTTCTTTTTTTTCCTGTGCATGGTGGCATTTCAGGACAAAATCAAAGCTTATAGTCGTCATATATTACATAAACTCACTGTTTGTTTAGCAATATATAAAAGTGACTCTTTGGGCCCACTTAGTGTTTATAATTTAAAAAGCAGTTTAAAACCACCTTAAAAGATGTAGTAATAGTCTCCTCAAATATCCCCCTTCAATCTGCTTGTTTTTGTGTGTTTTTTTTTTTTTAATAAATGTGGCTGTCAAAATTAAGGCCAAGTTTTGCTGTTCTCATTTCGTGTCAGCAAACACAAAATTCAGGGGTTGCTCTTGCTCAGCAGAATAAGTGTCTGTGCGTCTGGGGCAGCCATAACACTGATGTCAGGTATAATTTACCTTCAGGCTGGTGAGGAGATCCAGCAGAACTTTATATTATGCAGCACATTCACACTGAATCCTGCTGGCAGTAATATAAAAAGAAGCCAAACATCATTTTACAGTCAGTTTGGGACAATTTTTCCTTTCAAGCTGCTGGTTTTGCAGAAAAAAAAATTGTGTAGCACTTAAATTTCCATATTTTAAGGTGATGAAGTTTTATTACCATGTAATAAAAAGGCCAGTTGTCTTAATTATCTGGCTAACCTTCTGAACATGCTGAGGTCTTCGTGTGTGATGCTTTTGTAGAAACATAACTAAAAGCTCAAATGTATTCTTTGTTTGGCACAGAGAGAAAAAACAGAAAATTCATGATATCAAAAACAACATAAAAGAAGCTATAGAGGTAAGAAATAACTCTTTTTCTGTGTGAGATTCACATGGATCATATGTAATGTGTGTGTTGTATCACAGTGTAAAGCAGCTCTGATTTACTGTCTTTCTTCTGCTCTCTCCGTCCAGACCATTGTGGCTGCCATGAACACACTCACGCCTCCATGCCAGTTAGCATGTCCTGCAAACCAGTCCCGGGTCAATTACGTCCTGAGCCTAATAAACCAGAAGGACTTTGATTTTCCCTCAGTAAGTTGGTAAACTTTCTAAATTAGCATATTGTCTAATGGCAGTCTTTATAGGGCTACCTGATGATCCAAACTGATGATTTGTTAGACTTTGTTTTGTTGCTAAATTAAGCAAAACATTTGACACAGATTTACTAAAGTAAAGATACAGATTTAATCTGTTTTTGCATTTTTGTCAGGTTTAATAAATGTTTCAAAATAACAAACACATTTTGATGTCAGATAATCTGAATAAAAAAATCGTTCAAATCTGCAAATACTTTGGTTCACCTTCTAGCAATGCTTATAATTGCCTACCTTAATAGCTTATATTCCAAATATATGTTTAATATTCATTCCTAAGCACAGTGGAAACATTTTGATGCTACTGAAGAAGCTAATATTAAAAGTTTTTCTTATTTCTGCTCTTTGGGGCACAGCCATCAATGACAAGGAAAATTAATTGCCTGCTTTGCAAACGCCAAACAGTAACCTGTCAAGTAGCATTGTGTCTTTTTAGTTCAGCTTCCCCAACCTGCATTTTAAACCGCAGTTCTGCCATGTTGATGGCACAGCTTGTTCCACATATAACCAAATGCACATTTAGCATGTTCATTTTGTAGCCAACTGAATTATGTCATGCCTGCAATGAAATGTTTGTAAATTACCTAAATCAACCTGTTTCTGCTTTTTCTACCCTCACAACTTTTTATGATATTGGAGCAGCCATCAGAGGCTGAAGAGACTGAGGCTAGAACCTGAAAGCGCTAGCATGTCACGACTAAAATTGTTCTGCTAGCTTGAGATACACAATGGGGAGAAAAGAGCAGGGCAGAGCTAGTCCATAATTGTGGCGTCTGGTATCTATATAGATGATATGAGGACGAGTACCTCTTAAAAATCTTTAAAAACACATCTGTGGCTGAATGCTTACAGCTGAAAAGTTAATAGCTTTCCGAGACCTCACTCAGGGCGTGAAATGTCAAAATTGCAGTAGGGCTATTTCTAAGGTGCTTTCAGGTGGCAATTTATAACTGTAATGTTACTGAAACATTATTTTTCACAAACAAAGTTTTAGTGTATGCAAGATATTAACATGTAGAAACAAAGTCTAGAGTATCAGGTCTTCACTGCTGAATTCTGCAGCTGTTCTGCCTGGTTGTGCTGTAGGTAAACGTCTCACACCTTTTGTTTGTGTGGTGCTTCAGTAATTAGCAGTTTTGCTTCCACATGGGAGGCTTTCAGCTGAATGAGCCTCTCACCTGAGAGATCCGAGCTGCTGATTATCTCTAATAAACTTAAATATGTCCAGAGGGACGGAGGTTACAGAGACACAAGGACTCCGAGGGACTCACCTGAGGAGCCCTCAGCTTTCAGGTTCCACTGTTGAGCCATATGTTCACTTTCTAGATGGTAATTGTAAACTTTCATTCATTCTTAAAAAATATCTTCACTTCTAGATAACTGTATCAAAAAATCAAATATCTCATACAGGTAAAACGGAACAAGTGACAATAGGAAATGGTAAAACTGACACATAGTTTTATCGCTGTTTTTTATGAGGTTTATTTTAATGTCTTCCTTGTATTTTTTATTTTTTATTATTTTTCCAAGCATGTCTGCTTCACCTTTAAGCGACCGGCTTCTTTCTCGTATATTTTTGTCATTTACAACTGAGCTTCTGGTGAAGAGTGAGCGTGTTTGTACGTAAGCAAAAGGAAGTTTCCTGATATTGCCTCTGTTACGTCATGGCAAATTTATTATGTTTGCCTGTCTCACCCTGACTCTCCCCTCTGCCGTTTGTCAGTCGGTCAGCAGACTTTTGCTGTGGACCAGCTGGAAGGAGGACTAGAACTAGAAGTATTTTTCTTTTATCATTTTAGCATTGATGATCATAGCAGGTATAAAGATGATCACTCTATTAACGTTGTTGGATTGCTGTCAGTGGTGTTAATGATCAAAATGACTTTGTGGCTGTTGAGGGGAGAGAATGAATCAGAAACTCTGATAGGCCCAGCTCCTCCACCTCCTTCTCATCTGTAAACTCCTCTTCCCGTTCTCCCTTGCTTTTGGCCAGAGGGCATTCTGGAAACCAGTTAAACTGGTTGACTCTGCCTTCAGCAGGGGTGGAAGAGAGGAAAGCCTGAAGCATGGTAGCTCTTTCACATATTTGTAATCCTTTACATTTCCTTGGAAGCTTTCAGTCTAATCAATAACCTTGATAGTTAATGTGCTCATCTGCAGGAATTTGATATCGTTTCTCTGGTAAATCCAAAGAAACATGCTATGCCTTCATAAATTTAGCTTGTGGAGATGATCCATATTTTGGACTGATAATTACTCATTTTCTTCTTGGCTCTAGATCCTTCTCTGTATACAAAATAATGCAATCACAGATTTAAATGCTTCTGAAAATTATCAGGAAGAGAAACAGCACAGACAGGTCTTGCATGTGTGTGTACAGTCAAAACTCTGACATGGTACATTTTGTACAGCAACAAAGTCAGTAAACTTTCAGTTGGTTGTAAGAAATATAGAGGGTCGTTTAAAAAACACAGATTCTTGACAAAGATAATTGAAGGTGTGTATATAATTTTTTTTTTTTTTTTAAAGAGCATAAAAGTAGAAATGTCACAATGATCAATTACCTATTACATTGCAGGGGTGCCGATTATGTCACTTTTAAATGGTTGTATCAGGGTTTCTGACAAAACTTGACTCTCATCACTTGTTTTTGTTGTTGGAGTCTTGTGGTTTTTATGTCCATTGCACCCACAGTGAGATGTGGGAAGAGAATTTGCAAGGATTTAAAATTGTGAACTGTCTTTGTGCGCATGGCTCATAAAGCTGTTGCACAGGCCGTGCGTGTTATTTTGTTATTATGAAGCTGGATTTTTCTTCACACAAAGTGTTTTTGTCCTTTTACAGTGATGTTCAAAATGAAAGTGACACTGTATTGGCTGCTGAGGTTTCCCCTTCTGACTGGGTCATGTGACCTGCTGTCCTACCAGATACCTTTTGATTTAAGGGAGAATTGTCTAGAGAGCAGCTGAAACATCAGGTATCAAAAGTTACAATCAAAGCAAAATGCCAACTTTATAAACCTTTAGAACTACAGTAAATTATTAACAAGTCACATCAAAACTGAGATTAAACATATTAGAATTATCATAGCACTTTATTTTACAGAGAGCATCGTCAGTCAAAGCAAAGAAAATGAAATTAGCGCAAAATGTAGCAAACTGGGTTGGATCAGATACATGCTTATAGAGACATATGGCTATCCTGTAGAAACTCAAGTCGGGAGAAAATGTCTGTTGCTGTTTAGAGGAACTGACATGGCAGCATCTAGAACGTCATTTATAAGAGAATGGGACACAATCACTAATGTAGGTCATCCAGAAGAGATTAGGTGTGTTATTTTACTACTACTGTACAGCAACTGAGTTTTAAGGCTCGTGTGTACGTGAGCAAACAAGCATTTTGACCATATTATTGCTTTAAGCTATATAAACAGGATTTTGGGTCCCTTTAATTCCTCAAGCAAATTGCACCAACTCTGTAAATTCTTACTAACTCTGTAAATTCAAAGCATTGAAACATCTTTCTGAGTTATGTAGCATTGTTAAAATAGCCTAGATTTGTGGTGTGATCACACAGAAGTACAAGGTATTCAAAAAAGTAAGTTTTTTGGCCTTTATTTAGAAATGTTCACACATTTCTGAGTTACTAATCTTTGTGGTAATTTTTATTCTTTGATAATGCACAATAAAAAGGTTTGGACTTACTGATCACTTGATTTCTGGTTGAAACAAAATATAGCTTCATCTTCTGCCACTTATAATAAATATTTTTCAGAGTATTATTGAAAATGTAATTGTAATTTACTGTAATAAATCGAAGGTTTTTGCAAAATTTGTTCAAGTAACTATGTTGGAATATTAATACTTTCTGAAAGAATGAAAAAACCTGAAAATACAAACATTTTAGTGATGGTTATTAAATACAACATTTTATTTTCTCACTGGTCTTTAAATAGTTTTGTTCTAGTTAGTATCTTTATCTCTTCATTGTGTTTTATAAATCATCAAACTTTAAGAGTATTTCAAACACCTTCTTACCACTTAGGGACTATTAAATCTGAATTAATGCTCTCTCTCTCTTTAACTTTTTTTTATACTCATAAGCATTAAAGTAATTTTTATTTCACTGGAAGAAAGAAAAAAGCTATCTGTTTGCATCTCTGCTTTAAGTACAATTAAAAATAAATCATGAATTGTAGTTTTGTTAAGTTGTAGGACGTCTGTCCAGAATTTAAGACCATTGCCGCTTAAAGCATTTACAAACTTTAATCTGACTTTTTGTTGTTGCTTTTGGAGTAATAGTTCTTCCTCTCAGTGTCCTTTCAGTCTGTGTGGGTACAGGACTCGTTTTGCTCTGGATAATGATACTGACACACACCGACCAGCCGAAAACCTGAATCTTCACATGATCTTTTGCTTTTCTTCTGGGGTTGATGCACAAATTTAACTCAAAAACCCGTTGGTTTATAAGAGACACAGCCTTTCTATTTTCTGCGTAATATAATGGCTGGACATTTCAGTTATGTTTATAGGTCCATATAATTGATTCAGCGAATGAACATGGCGCCTTCAGGCATCTGGCAATTGAACATAGTGAAGAACTAGACATGCGGAGGTCCACAATTCACTCCGAACTGATCAGACAGCAATAAAGAAATGGTTAGGTTTTTGTATGCAATATATGTAAATATCTGGTTTCAGTTGTATGTTGAGGTGTTCAGAAAGTCTGATCATCTCTCTATTGTTTTTTTCCCCCACTGCTTCTACTGCTTATTAGGCCAATAAGCAGTATTTATCACACATCCATAACCTTTAGAACAAATAAAATGACAAATTATCATTTTAAACTTGTCAAATTTTTTTTTTACTTTATTTAAATTTTATCATGAGATGTTTATTTTCTGTTGCTTAGCAGAGTATACTGATTAACTGTATGGCTCATAATGGCTTATTTTTGCTCGACTGACCAACAGCAGATTGTAGAGATAGGCCTCTGTAGTGACAGCCAAGCCTTTTGTCAGTACAAAGCTCCCCGTTTCTTCATGAACCCGGTGAACCGCTCTGTTTCCTGCCGCTGCCAGAGCCTGCTCATCTGCTGCTTCTCTCCGAGCCGACTTTAAAATCCAAAGTTAGCTAGGGAGTGTATCTTGCCTCCCGCCATCTGTCCATAAACTCTTTCACCTATAAAGGAGCAGACGAGAAATACAGTTATAAGCATGGGACTCATAAACTACATAAAGCAGCCCTGTGCAAATGCGTTTTATTGTAAACCTTGCAATTATTTTCTCAGCTGGGTTACATTTAACCATTGCCTTCATAGATGAATGTAGTTTTTCCTACTTAAGCCCAAAATTGTCCTATTTCCACATAAGACGACAAATAATGTCTTCAAACCAGTGTTTGATACTTTATTGGTACTTTTCAAAATTTCAGTAAATTTATTGCAATCATTTTCTTAATGGTTGCAACCGTTATTGTCTCAGGTTGTCACCTCATGTTTTAGTTGCTGAGAACTGTATTTACTCAGATACTTTACACGTACAAGTCAAAAGTCTTTTGTCTCAGACCCATATTTGTGCTTTCAGGAGTTTTATGACCACACAAAGACTCTCTGGTATGATGAAGGTGTGCGGGCATGCTGGGAAAGATCCAACGAATATCAGCTCATCGACTGCGCCCAGTAGTAAGTCCTTTTTTTCAGTCTTTTTTTTTTTTCTTTCTTTCTCCCTCCTGCAAACCTTTGCTGCTGTTAATTGACCCATCTGCATCTTCAAGGATACATTTTGTGGACCATTTCCTAAATCTGCAGGCAATTATTGCATGTAAATTGAAATGTTGCTATACTACCTATACATAACAAGGTAATTAAAGGAATTTGTGTTTTTTATTATGTTCCTATGTTCCAATAATGTTTCTTTGTAAAGAAAATGGATTTACAGGTTGATAAGCAGACGTCAGTATGTGTGTCACAACCAGAAAAAATATTTTCAGCCAATGTCATGCAGCTTTTTTTGGAGGCAGTGTGATGCCTCATCTCTTTGAGTTGGGAGTTTTCGTCACTGAAGGCAAATTAGGTGCAGAGAAATATTGGGTTGAGCTTCCATACCTCCATTGATAATGACAGACTTTCATCCTCCAAGATGTTGATACTTGCCCCCACAGAGCATGCTTTATCAGGGATTACCACCAGAATTTGGGAATGTAGAGGGTGGAATGGCCTGCCTGCAGTCCTGACCTCACCCCCATTGAACATTTATGGGATTAGCCCGGGTGTGCTCTTTGTGCTTAAATGACCAGCACAGCCACATTGGCTGACTTGACTACAAATGCAGGTTGAGAAATGGGATTCTATCAGACAGTAGTGTGTGACCAAGCTGGTGACCAGCTTCAGGTGGAAGTGGCAGGCTGTTCTTGTTGTGTAGGATTCTCCAACAAATAAATCATGTTTTTGTCCTTTTGTCATCCATTGGAATAAAAGATACAAAACAAGTCAACAGCAGAATAAGCTATTGTGGATTTTAGAAATGCTCAACTGTTTTGCTCAACTCAAATTGAACCAACTTTTGGTTATACTTATGCTCAAATTGTTTTTATTTTCAACATGAAGACAGATTTTTTTTTTAAACCAATGTTCTAATAAAAAAATAAAAAAATAGACTTTTTAGCAATTTTTTTGGCATAGAATACTGTAATTCCATGACTTGTAACCTGAATATATTTTTTACTTTTTTTTTACTGCAGAAAGTCATTTTATTTACAAAGTTAATACACATTTCTTGTAATCATACAGAGGTAAAATTAGGTCAAAACAGTTCTTAAATGAGCATATAATTAGCCATTCGTTTCTAACACTAAATGGAAATGGCTTCTTAATGACATTAAAAGCAGCACTTTGCTCTGTAGTGACACTGAATGCAGCATTGAGGCTACCATGACAAAAGTGTGTTGCTGGATCATAGTTTCCCTCCTTTGAACTGTCTCTAATTCTTTAGATTTTTGTTGTGTTGCTGTTGTTTTTTTACATGCTGCCTTTGTACATTGTCAGTGGTATATTATTGCAGGGAAATGGCTCTGATGCTGCTTGTCTGTTTGTGTTAATTAATAGATTAGCCATTTGCTAAACTCATCTTGGATGGCTGATGTAAAACAACAAAGATTGGTGGCTGATCCCATTTGATCGGTTCTTGCTGTTTCTAATTTAATGTGTTTTATCCATGCATTGTAACTTGGCTTGCTGGGTCACATCATCTTCAGATCCTTCTAAAAATATTTATCACTGCCTATTTAAAAAGTACTAACATCAAAGATAACTTAATATGCATTAGATTTGCAGCCAATTGGCACCAAAGAAAATGAATGGCTCTTCTAGATTGGCTGCTTTGCAAGTATGTCAAGAAATATTATTGCGTCTTGGTATTCAGCTTCCTAAATGAAGTTTTCTTGTGAACATTTTAGATAAAAATGTTATGCAAAATTTGGCTATTCACAAAAATCTGTGACATATGTTTGGTCATATGTTTCTGCAACTTGTACCTGATAGAGGGATGTTTTGTATCTGCCTTGACAATATTGGCTCATAATCTGCTATAAAGGAATTGTATTATGAGTCTAGCAAATTATATCAGCAGGTCACAAAGTGTTGTTTTTGTTTTAAGGAGAAGTGTCATATTCCAATAGAGTTAATTTCCTCAAACAGGAATCAGAATTATAATAAATAAAAAGACACCAATAAAAAGTTTTGAAAATTTTATTTCATTAAATTTAATTGGCTGTGAAATTGGATACGTTTTTGACTCCGTATCTATTTAGTATACCAAAATACCTAATTATGCAGAAAAATAAAATGATAAACAATAAGTATATGAGTGGGAAATAGCAACAGGAAATGTGGGTACATATTGGCGCAGGAGTGAACAAACCTGGACTGAGCAACTTGTCTGACTATAAACAACAGATCAGAATGAAATAAGTGAAAGTTGACATAAATGAAGTTAGTTTGTGGGTTTTAAGTTTTTGAATATGTCTTCCTTGATGGAAAGCATTTTCAGCTTCCTCACTGCTGTGTGCTACGTTACATTTCTTTGTTGGCAAACAAGTTACATTTTTCTTTCATGTAGCTGGCGAGTTCATGCTGCATGGCTTCAGGTTGTTGACAGTAAGACTGGCATCATACGAGCGTGTTGTACAACCTGAACTTTTAGTTTGAAATGATGAAGCGCAGTAGTATGTGTGCAGAGAAGAGTTTGAAAAACGTTCCTGTTTCCTGCTAGTGTCTGTGTGATTCTGTACAATACTATGGCATGCATTTAAAGAACACAGTTATTTTGGTGAGTGATGTATTGCATTTCTTTATTTTAGTTGGTTTAGCATCTCTTTCAGTAATATTGAAAACATATAAACATCTGCCTTTCTGCTGAGTGATGCAACTTGGCTTCACTTGACTTCCAATTCAATAATTCATTCATATTTTGTAGATATTAGTTGGCAATTTTTTTATTTTAGACTACAGACTTGTTTAGTTGGTCCTTAAAGGAAGTATGTGTCCACTAGGTTGTTTTCTAATTATTAAAAGATTGCAGGGCTTTTTTTTTTATTTCAACAAAGGAAATTGCTGAATTTGTCATGCAGTAGGGATGACCTGAACTGATCAGATGACATTTCCTGACTAAAGTAAAACTTGAGATGCACCAGTCGGTGTTATGACCAATTTTAAATATCAAAGTAATCACTTTCATTTGGCAGAAATTTATGTTGCATGGTATGTTGAATCGCAGTTGAATCCTCATCACAATATTGCAAATGCAATGGTCTGCTTGGGTTTAATATTAGCTAGGATGTTATATTTAAAGTGTAAGGCATTCAGGCTCTAATTTCCCTTAGTGTACCCACCAGATGTATATCTTTAGTGGCTGAGATGCCAAAGCTCAGAGTCATGTTGACATTGTGTAAAACAGAGTAAGAAGCCTGGTTAGGTGAAGACTTCCACAGCACCCAAAATGCTGGGGGAACAAACTTTATTAGCAAATCAATGCATTTTAGCTTGTTGTCTTCATTAGGATTACGAAAGAAAGAACCCTGAGTGGAAAATGTGGATAAATTGTTATCAGTAACGTAATTTACAGTTAAATTAAATATTTTCCTTAAGTTGTGGAGCTCTAACACCAGCCCTAATATCCAGTTCTTTAGGAAATTTTACTTACCGGTAAGTAGCTGGAAGATGCATTGCTAGTTTGAGCCTTTGTTATTAATAAACCTAGAAAGTTTCCTTATTATTTATTTTACATTGGCTGTTATACTTCTAAGTGAACTGACTTAACAAATTAAAGTTGTTGATATACATGTTGGACCGAACTTGTGAAGCTATTGATATATTTAAGTGTGTACTGGTGCTGAGTTATCACAGAAATTTGTCATTCATTACATTTTTGTCTGTTTAACAAAAAGAAATGTTTTAAACCAATGCAGCTGTTTGTCTGTATCGAATCGGTATCTGTTGACTTCAGATATTTGCATCGGTATCAGAAGTGGAAAATAGTGGATCGGTGCATCCCTAGTGAAAAAGTCTGATATGAGTCACACATGGGGGAAATAAAGTGGGCTGAGTCGCATTAGCCTGTGTGAACGTAGCATTAGACTTGGGGGAAAAATGCATGTTTTTGTGTGTCCCTGACATGTTGCATGCTTGGCTACAGGTGTCTGTTGGTTTACTGTTTACTGGCCTTCAGAGATGTGATAGCTGAGAAAGTTTAGGGCAGTTGACAGAGCAAAGGACTGAAAAGGAGGTAATAATCAGACTCTCCTCTCATGTCCTCTCTTCTCCTCATTCCTTCTCTTCTCTACTCTTCTTCTCCTCTCTCCTCTCCTCTCCTCGTTATGGATCAGATGCTGGGCTGGGTGGCCAGACCGGAAGTGCTCCCCTCCCCCCTCCGTATGCTTATGTAAACGGAGAAGCGGAGAAAAAGAGAGGGAAGAGCTATTTTTAACCCAGGCAGGCTGCAGAAGGAGAAAGAATGAGCGAGTGTGTTAGGAGGGAGACAACTTCAGCATTATTGATGAAGGTTGTTAGCATTAAATGGAAATGTCAACCCTGAATCAGCACCGGACAAAGTCATCCCCACACCCTCCTTTTTTTGTTTATAAAAGGTGAATGACATCGCCCACTTTATGCCATAATAAAAAATGGAGGAAAAAAAAGGGAGAAGTTGAATGAGTTGTGATGCTTTTTCATCTGTGTGCTGAAGAGGAAGTCACTGAAGCTTCCCTGGCTGCCTTTTTGCTCAGTCATCCTCCTGTGTGATCTTGTTGAATATTTTTTCTTTAGCAAACCATGTTATATGGCATCATCTTGAATGGTGTTGTTGCAAGGATAGTGTTGCCCTTGATTTCACGAGGATGTGTTGAGTTCAGTTGCTGTCAATGTACCCAGTTCACATCCAAGGTCCAAAGAGCGTGACAAGACTCAGGCATGGGTTTGTTTTAACTCCGAAACGAGGCCTGATTGCAAGTCAATCTCTGACCAAAACAGTCTACGTGCTTTTATTCAATAAAGTCTATGTCTTCTTGTTTAAAAAGCTTTTTAAATTTTTTTTTTGGCTTTCAGAAATATGAATAAGTCAGATAAACATCCTTTGCATCAGCATTGCCTTTAGAAAATGGCGATTGTGGCTTTAGAAATGAGAGTATTCCTCGTCATGAGATTTGAAAAAGCCCCAGCACATATTACTATTTCTTAGCTTGTTGGAATAAAAAAGCAAGTCATAATGGCGTTTCACCTCATGAGCATGATTCGCTGGTTGGCAGATTTAGTTAACTTGAGACGGTGCCAGACGTGCCGCCTCTGTTTCCAGTCAAACCTGACTGCAAGTCTCTTTTGTGCGATGTCATCAATCTTTCTTGTTCATTTCTGTCTGACTGCTTCATAGCCAAATTCTGAGCTGTTCTTTTTTAAATGAGAAGAAAGGGAAGACATTTGTGGCTGAAGTGAGAAGCAAACAAAGGAAATAAATGCTAACACATGGGGTCCTGAAGGAGCTTTTGAAAAGCAAGCACATCATGGGATGCTGCTGACCTGCCGCAGACAGGAGATATATTTGGAGCAGCAGACAAAGCTGCACAAAACATTGAACCATTTTATTCTCTGGGAGAGTGTCACCATATTTACCTGATGGGTTTTGAGAATTATTAGCATAAGACAAACGGGGCAACCTTTAACGACTTCTTGTCCCTATCTTTGGATTTGGCTTTTAAAGTAACAAACATAGTACCTTACAAAAGTATTCAGACCCCTTTTTGGTATGTATGTGCTTTATTGAGATTTTATGTGATAGGCCGACACAAAGTACTACATAACAATGAGGTGAAAATAAGATGATGTCAAATTTTCAAAACAGTGACATTCATCTATAATTTTTGTGGACTTTACTCTGATCCCATTAAGTAAAATTCAGAGTAGGTTTGGGCATTTATCGTATTATCATTTATTGTTTTGATTTATTGTTGTCACAATAATCCATAGCAACAAATGCCTTCAGAAGTATCCAAATTAGTAAATGTAGTCCACATGTCTATAGTATCAGTACAAATATATCTGTACAGTGAAAGTTTGTTAGAGAACTTTAGTCAACATGTTGAAGTAGAAACACTTTAATACGGTTGTATATGTTATAGAAAATACTTCTGAAAATGTTGGTTCATAATAGGCTTGTACTTTAAATATGGGGGACAAATAAAACGAGATAAATTTACAATAATTAGTATAGCCTCAGAGGCCCAATTTGTACATACATTTGATTTTTATGACTCTTGTGACACTTGATCATTAAAAATGCATACTGCACATGTGCAGTTATATAGGAGGAAATCAATTAATTTTATTTATAAAGCACCCTTCACACTAAGAGCAGCTCAAAGTGCTATACATCAAAAACAAGAAACCCACAAAATGAAAAAAAAAACATCCAACATAAAAAATTAATATAAAATAGATATATGGATATAACCTAAAATGTGTCATCATTCATTTCTTGACACTAAACTGAAATTTGCTTAATTATATAAAATAATTCTGAAAAATATTTGTTTCACATAATAAACTAAAAAAAAACAACAAACTAGGATGACATTTTAAATTATTCAGTTTAATGTCGATGTACAAATAAACACTAGAATACATGGGACAAACACTATAAACTATTAAAGCATTCTGACTTGATTATGTATTTCATTTATTGTGCGCTGAAATAAATAATTTTTAAATAACAAAAAAAGCTTTTTAAGGCTTTTGACTAAAGAGATTTGTAGTATGAACTTTTCTGAAACTTTAATAGAAAATAGTTTTATTTTGCTTTTGATCTTGTTATAACAGTATAGTTAAAAATGTTTAACTGCAACATTTTTTTTATTAAAGTTTTTTTTAAATATAATACATGGAGCTTGAAGAAAAGGAGGAATTATTAGCTAGGTTTGGACGCTGGCGGAGCGTCTTGGCTGAGTTAGTTATCTGCTCATTGAAGTCGTGTTGCGGCGGCAACGCGCCGTCGGCGTTTTCCCCCCGATGTCCCTCTCCTCCTCTTCACTCTGTCCTTCCTCCCCGCTGATTCTCTCCCTCACAGCTGCATGTGGTGGGACAGAAAATGGACGTGTTGAGTCTCGGACTAGTGGGGATGGGACTGCAGCTGAAGTTGGTGCGGTGTAGCTGTGTAATAAGCTCAGGTGTGTTTGAGAGATGTGACAGTGTTAGCAGATGTGGAGCAGAAGTAGAGTTAAACGTGGAGATGTTTGAGGCGAACACTTTTGGAAACTTTTCTGCCATAGTTTCACCACATTGCTGCTGTCCCGGCTTATTCCTTCCGCAGTTGTTTTATGTTATTCTTGGCTTTCCACTAACTCACTTCAGCTTTTTTTAAACGTTATTTCCTAACTTGCTGTTAGTTTTCAAACATATATTAATTATTCTTGTATGTTACCAAATTTCAAGTTTTTTATCTTGATTTTATTTTGTAAACTTCTTTAATCTTTCCATCTTTACTACTTTTCATCTCTCTTTTTTAAATGTTGCAAGTTTGCATTTGTCCTTCATTTTCTTCATGTTTCACATCTTATTTCTAGTTATTTTTAGTTTCTCATCGCTCTCAGTTCCTCTTAGCTTTCTTTTTCTAATTTTCAGATGTACATTAAATCTTTTTGGGGGTTTTCCCCCCCTCATACATCTTGTGCTCTTTTTCTCTTCTCTTCTCGCTAACCCACTCCATTCCAGGCATGGTTCTCTCTCTCTGTACCTCGTTGTTTCTCACTGTATTTCCTCCTCTGTCTCTTTCTCTCTCTCCTGTCCCTGCTTCTTTCTTTCTTTTCTTCTTGTCTTCCTCCCCTGTAGCTTGGTCTTTTCCTTCTTCTCCTTCTTTTTATCTTTCTTTCTGTCTCTCTCTCTCTCTCTGTCTCTCTCCAGCTGCACAGGATTTGGAGCCGTTTCTATTTTTAGTGCCTGTGGTTCTGTCACCATGACAACCAAGCTGGAGGCCAGGGCGCCAGGGAGCTATTTTTGGAGCAGCGCTGTAATGTCAGACACAGCCTTCTCTCTCCTTTCTTTCCTCGTCTTTCTCCCACTCGCCCTTTCACAGGATACGGTTTGTGTGTGAGAATTGGGGTCGGCTGGTGAAGCCTTTGGTTGCGTCGCCTCTCAGGTTGAGGCATTGATGTACAAAGAGGCCGTAAAGCCCCTGGAATCGCTCCCCTCTACAGGCCGTGCTCAGTCTTTTCTCCCCACTCCTACAGGAAGCGCCAAGACCATTTTCTGACTGGACTTGACGCTCTTTAGACGTGCGTTTTAGTTTTGATCTGTGCAGAAATGTGTGTTTTTGAAGCGTACCAAGTTTGAAAGCCTTTTAGTTTTTAAGGACATAAACTTCTTATTTTTTGTCAATTACTATCCATGTTTCTACTATCAAGTATTGATAGTAAATATGTTTAAAAAAATAGAAAGAAATTAAATCCATTACAGATTAGAAATAAAGTGAACAAATTGTACTTTAGTTTAGATTCATACCTATTTTAACTTTTGGTGTTACAAAGAGATGGCATATGTTTGGGCAATAATTATTCCTCTAATTTTGTGTGATAAATGCTATAAGAAATTCTGTGCTTTGTTGGATTTAAAACCATTTTAGCTTATTCTGTAATTCAAAAAAGTAAATGGTACACAATGAATGAGTATGTAAACGTTAACCAGTTAAATAAACAGCTAGACTAAGATACATGCAAAAAGCTAATTCAGCTCATTGTAGTTGACAGAAGTATTGTGAAACAAATTAAGCTCTTTTGTTTTTCAGAGGGAAATGTTGCAAATATTTAAGCGATGCCTTGTTAAACTTTTAAAAAGCCAGAAAATGTAAATAGTTTGGGGCAGATGTGGAAAGAGGAGCTTTTCACGGACACGGTCCTGCCCGCGAACCTGCCTGTGTGTGAGTCCGCCTGCTTGTCACACAGCGGACCGCGCAGCAGCTCAGATCCGGCAACGTTTTCCAGATGTTTTGCGCTTGTGTCACCCTGAATCATACACTCTGAGAGAAACTTTGTCTAATAAAATTACAAGAAAGTACATTTTTGAATGTAATTAAAATGGTTTTCCTAAATTTCTATTAACATTTTCCTTTAGATGACATTTTAAAAATTAGTTAACCTTTTCTTATGCAGTTTGGTTTTGCAAAAGCAGTTTTTTTTTTATTTAAAAAAGATTTAACGCTTTTAAAGTAAATTAAGAAAAAAATTATTTTTCCATGAAAGTAGTGTTTTGGCCAACAGCAGCAGCACAAAGTAGTAAAATCCCATCTTGAGCTGATGGTCTGGTCGTAACCTGAGTAATCCTTAGTCCTGATTCTCCCTCTTTACTAAGTTAAATGCATTTTGGGAGCGCTATCAGTTTTGCTGCTGCTGCTGCTGCTTTTCAGCACGTAAAGATCTCTGCGGTTTTGGTCAAATGTGGAAGTAAAAAATTTAAACAGAACTTAAAAATGCAAAGTGGATCCACTTGAAAGATGCGGCTGTTTTGGAAATATTTTGACAGCAGTCTATTCCTGGTTAACTAAAAACATAAAGAACTTAAAAACGGCTGTTTAAGTTTTCTTTTTGTAATTATTCAAGCTTCAGTTTTTTGCATCCACTTTTTATAATACAGTAGCAAAAACAGAAAATATCAGAAAAAAAAAAACACACGGAATGTTTAAAAATAGGTTTGTATCATTTAAATTTAGCTTTCTACGAAATACTCCCTTTTCAGCTGTCTCACCTTCAAATTAGCAACAAAATGACTAAAATACCAGCTGTTATCTTTTGTTGTAAATATTGTGCTATTTTTGCTGTCTAGACGAGTGTCCTGTGTGTATTTCCATGGTTTAAGTTGGCCTGTCTGCTACCCCAGAATAACCCTGGCAGGTTATACATAACACCGCAGACCTCTCTGTTACTGGGGGCAGCCACTTTTATTCAGTTCAACTTACTAGACGCGGTTATTATTGGCACTTGTCCTATTAATAGGGAGAACTGCTAAAAACCGAGCAGTGTGTTTGTGCTGGGAGTGCCGACGCCTCAGAACAGAGCCGCATATAAACACGAGTTTGGCTCGGGAGGCCATGTTAACTCCGTCATGATTGGAGCGACTAGTGTTCAGGTTCTGTCACATCCAGCATATTTATGTCGCTGGGAGCTCTGGAGGCGACTGTTCGGGGAAGGCAGAGTTGGATGATTGCAGGGGATTAGGCAGTGGATGTGAAGCGGCCCGGCTCCACACGGTTCTCCACTTCTGTGTGGGAGCAGCTGAGCCTCGTATCTCTGCAGAGAGCCAGCGGTACCTGACTGACTGCCTGATAAGCAGCTTTAGTGTGTGTTCTGCACATTTGTTCTCTTTTATTCTTCCGCTGTCTCTCAGTTGCATCCTCTTTCTGAACTCACCGTCTCATGGTTGGTCCAGTAACCCGTCCAGTATTTCAGCTTCCGCATTCCCACTCCCTCCCTGCTCTGCTCTGTGGGTTACCTGCTGCCCTAATGTCACATTTCACCCCTGACTGCCACATTCCTGCTTATCTCAGAGGGGAGCTTACATACCTGATCTCAAGGAGGCAGCTCCAAACTACCTTCCCACCTTTCTAGTCGTCAACAAATCCAGTGGGTCTAGAGTCAAACAAGGAGGGAAATCTTCCTGTGTCAGCTGCCTGTTTTTAGTAAATACAAATTTTCTTCCAAACTTCTTTTTTGTTAATTCTTGCAGGTTTTTCTTTTTTCTATTGAGCTACTTTTTACTATAAAAACTGTTTCCAGAAATATAGTCTCTGCAAATTGATACCACCTGGGTAAATCTTCCAATTGAGTTTTTGGTTTTATTTTCAGAGTTCATACAGGTTCTTGAAATTCTAGAAATCTTGGATTTCAATTGTTGTTTTTAAAGTTTGGGAAGTGCTTGATTTCTATATAAAATCCTTGTAAGTGCTTGACATTCAAACGGCATAGTTTTGTAATAAAGTGCAATCCAACATTTGATTAAAAGTTTAAATTTGGAAAACATTATTTACAGTTAAAACCGGATTTTTATACACCTAATAAAAAACAAAAATGTCCTTTACTTTCTGAAGTTAAATCAGACCAAACATCTCTTAATTTAGGTTAGTTAGATTCATCAAAATTATTTCTGTTGCTAAATGTCAGAAAACTTAGCAAGAACATTATTTTAGAGATTTTCTTTGTAACATTCTTTTTATATTGTGTTAAGCACTCAGTTTGAGCAGGAATGTCATTTACCATCACAGGATTTGTTTGGATTGTTTCATTGTAATAAATATTTATTATTTCTAATGGCAAACAACTTATTAATCTGTTTAATTGAAATAAAGATGGTCTTATATTTTGTACATTGAAGAAAGTTATTGAAATTGGGTGATTTATTTAGTTAAATTTGTGTTTTGTTTAGGTGCATATGGTGTGTGAGAGAAATAACATTTATATTTTAGTTTACTTTGTTCTTGTATAATGTAAAATACAAGACATTAATAACTGTAACAAATGAAATAATTTCGTAGTGATTAGAAGTTGTCCTTTTTAGTTAATATTTTTTGTTTTCATCTCTGAAGTGTGCTGAGGGAAAAATTTGAAAAGGGCTTTAATTTTACCATAGGAAAATATGACTTCATTTAAAATATATAAGCCCAAAGACAAATAAAACAGAAATATATTTCAATAAATGAGGCAGCAGCACAAATACTGTAAGGAAACTGTTACCTAATTAACATATTGTCTCACTTAAAGCATTTATTATTAGAGAGCTGCACCAATCATGGAATTAAATGAACAATATTGATTTCTGTCTTTCTATCTAATTTGCTGATTATGATTTTGTTAATTTCTGATTCTTTTTAAAATTACTTTAATGCAAACAAACAGGATTTAGAGTTTAGGGTTAAGGTTCCTTGACAAAGGTGGACAGAAAATGAAATGATTTGGTACTATTTGTCTCACAGAATATCTCCATGAACTGTATCATATTATTGATGAACTCAAATTGTACTAAAATAAAATTACAAAATAACCCCCATTTATGTATCAAGGTATTTGTCCCTCGCCTTTTACTAAATTCAAAGTACATACTGTTAATCAATGAGTTTACAGACCAGAGAATGTAGAAGTTTTTAGTTTTCATACATTTGGTAAACTGGTTAAGATTTTGCAGCATTTGTTCAGATGATTAAAGGACATTTTTTTATCACTGGTTGATTGACTGATGCATCACACATTAACCCTAGTAAGGTTTCCATATTTTGGTTGCACAGCCATTGTGTGTTGGTCTGGTGGACCCGCTGAATTTTACTGTTCAACACAAAAAAAGCTTTTTACATTAAAATACAAAAACATGTTCACTTCAATTACATCTATCTAAGCAGCAAATATGACTGTTTACTGCCTATTATATTTAAAAGAAAACATTTTAGGAAAAATTTCACTCTTTCATGTTTGCTGTATGACAAAAACGTGCATTTTAAAAAAGGACCAAATTTCTATTCAATATACGTAAACATATATGCTTATCTTTAAATTAATCTGTAAGGCTTTATGATAACCTTTTTTTCTATCGTTTTTGTACTTTTATTGGAAATTTTAACCAAAAAGAACACAAGTTGCATGCATACAGGCACCAAGTTGGCTAAGAATGGGTATTTGTCTGTTGTGAAGCATCTGGCACCTGCATGTTGCAACAGTGTTTTAATGTTATGGTGCAGTAACAAAATTCACACAAACATCCTTGCACCTCTATTAGTCCAAGGGCTTTGCACAGACTTCCATTCATTTTAGTAACTACATTTATGCCAAACCCAGACATTTTCCATAACCCTAATCTACAAGTATATTCCTAATTCTAACCTTTACCAATGTTTTGTTCATGCTATACCTCAAACTTAACTGGTAGAGTTCAGTACAATTGAAAGAAATGAAGATCAGGAAAATGTTTTCTGTTTCTACAAATGACCTCCCTATATTGGTGAAAATGGTTATAATGATCTGCTATATTTAGTATATATATACACACACACACGAACCCATTCGCCTCTCCTCACAAACAGACACCCCCACACACAAACAGGCCTAGAAAGAAGCACACCACGAAGGTGTACAGTTTTATCAGGTCTGGGGTTTTTTGTACCCGAACATCCTGAGTGTAACATAAATGTGTAGGAGGTTTGTATGATGTTGTGACTTCTTTACACTTATATGTTGAGTATAATTTGCATGATAAGTGACTGATTTCCAATTACATGTTAAGCATAATTTACATGATGATTATTATTAACTGAATTTAACATGATTGTATATAACAGTGGTCCCCAAAGTGTGGGAACCTGAAGTGTTGCGGGTTCCCACAAGCTGCAACCTGAAGTGTGAAATAAACTTCAGTGGAGTTTGAAAACAAAATATGTGTTTAGGTTTATGCCTGGTTGAACGATGTCTGTGCCCAGTTGATTTATTTTTTCTTTTTCTTTTTTTTTTATTGTAATCCGTAGGGGGACCCAGAAAATCTTTGGGAACCACTGGTATATAATTACAAAGGGTCAAGTGAAACATATTTAAGTGCAAGGCATTATTTATTTGGATAGAAGAAGTCTTTTATTTTGAAGAATGCTTAACAGGATCTGGTTCTGTCTTTTGTCACTGTCTTGCTTTCTGTTAATTTCGGTTGCTAGGTTACGAACAGCTGTTGCCTTATCAGCTGTTGCTGTTTTTTGTAAAAAAAAAAAAAAAAAAAAAAACTGAACAAAAATGTTCAGCAAAATATATCCAAGCCTCTGTGGTGATTGAAGAAGCCTTCACTCCGTAACATATGGTGGCGGTCATCAGATTTTTTTTTTTGAATTATGTTCTTCGTAGAAAATATCGGAATCAAGGCCAATGAGTCTCAGTTTGAAAAAATCGGTACTTGTATTTTCTTTGCTATAATAAAAGTAAAAACTGGTCCCACAGACCCAAGCAACTTACAAGGGTTAATACATTTGTATTTTTTCTTAGAACTCTACTGTATTTTTAATGCTTTTGCTGTAGAAATGTGATTAATATGTTTATTTCTTTTGATTCAAGTCACTACTTCAGCTATTTGTTATCCATTATCGCATGTCTTTCCTGAAATGTTTTTCATCTTAATGAAGTGTGACATTACAGCCAGTTGAGAAGCACACCTCTGCTTGATGGCCAGACTTCATTGTAAACTTGAGACTTCTTGCAACTTCAGACATGGAAACGTGCAGACTGTATGTCTGAGCGCCTTGTGCCTTAAATTATTATTGCTTAATTTGACTTAATCCTTTGATTATTATTTTTTTATATAGATTTTAACAAAAATGGTACATGAGAAAGATGGAGTAGTCCTTCTTATATATAATAGTATATATTCTCCTCGCTGCTGTTCATTATTGTGTTTTTCTCAATTTGCCTGTAAATGATTCCTTTAAAATACACACATTCAGTTTAGTAGCCTGTTGATTGATTCTTTGCACACTGATTTCTCTTTTTTTAGGAGGGGAGTTTGTTGCCACAACAGTTTAAAGATTTGCTCTCAGTATATCTGAACTGACCTCAGTGTTTCCTCACTCCCCTCACGGCCCTGACTCGATGGAGCAAACACCTCAAAGCAGCTGACTCTGATTCAGCCATCCAGAAAGCGCGAGAGCGACTCGCACCTTGAAAAGCGGCAGCACTATCACTCAGTGCAGCAAAACAATTAACATGCCTTTGGGTGGGCAGTCTGCAAATCTGAATGTGCTGTGGGCTTGCATACCCACCCACGCACATACACATAGCCGATTCCACACACACACATCCACACTCCTCCTCCTGTACTCCTGTACTACTACAGCAGCTCCATTGACGAGGCTCCTCTGGTCTGACAGAGCCAACTGCTGCTGGTGACTCAGACTGGCTGCCTCTGATCTCACAGCAGCTTCAAACACAGCGCCCCCTTGTGGCCGCTCAGTCACAGCCGCTCCAATCGTTCTCATGCTTTCACTATTGACTGTACACAGACTTTGTACGTGTTGGTCGTGCAATAGCAGGACATGTGGGGAATTGTAATCATAGAAACATACACAGCTGTCTTTGTGTGTCAATAGGTTTGTGTAAAAGTTCAGTTCTGATTGTTTTTATTTGTTCTGTTTGCAGCTTCTTAGACAGGATTGATGTGGTGAGGCAGAACGACTACACCCCCACGGATCAGGTAAGATGTACCAGATTTTCCACAAACATCAATTATGCACCTTATTTACAGAACTCAACGAGGAAACGAGTTATTTAATTTAATTAGTTGCTTTATTTTGTGTGCACGGGTACTGAGCACACTAGCTCTACTTGCTCACTATTGTGTGTCACTTTCCTATAATTTGTTTTCATTACTAATAACTTCACTTCCCCTTAATGTCACTTCATTTGTGTATTGCTTAGTAGTGAACAAGTACAGATTAATTTTTTTATTTTATTTTGTCACACGTAAATGTTTCATATTATTAAATAAATCTTCATCAGACCATTTCAACCTCAAAAAACCCAAGAAACTATTACCATCTAAGTGGATGAAAGCCTGAAACAACCTGGTCCAGTGTAGAAAAAGTATTCACTCCCATTATTAAATAATACATTTATCAATCAACCGCATTTATATTTCAGTTTTTAGTCCAGATTTGTTGTTTGTCATATCTGTGAAATCAAGCAATCATTTAGAAAACCTTTCCGACCACAAGAGGTAGGCAAATATGTCAAAAAGCAACAACATCCACAACCTAGACAAATTTAAGAGTAGATCTGAAACAAGGTCATTTCTTCCTATTATGTGGCTATTAAAATATTCAATAATAATAATACCCATTGGATTTTTCACTCTTTTTATTGCTTTTAATAATTAATCATAATTAACAAAATTGGGCCTTTAGACACAAAAATTTGCAAAAAAATAAATAACTAAAGCTGAAAAAAAGCTTTAAAGTGAAAGCCTATTTCTGCAAAATGAGACGGTCACTGTCTCAGGTGATTTCTATTCCACTCATTATGAAAATACTAGCTCCATTTGGCTGGACCTGTGTTGAATTAGGTCAGTCACTTTAAATGGGACAACTATATAAGCACTCACTTATTTGATATTCCACATTTTATTTGTCATTAAGGTGTAGAAATCAGTTTGATCGCCTCTGAAATCAGACATGCTAATTTGTAAACTAGTTTAACAGAAACCTTTTTAAATTACTTTCAGCTTGTATTTAACCATGACTTCAATGAGAACTTGTCCTGTAAATTATTTTTGTCTGCTTTTATTTAATGCTTCTTATTTATTATTGTTTTACTTTTTGAAGACGGGTAATAATTATAGCAATAAAATATAACATGTAAAAGAGGAGAAACCATCCATTCATGCTTTTTCCTGCAGTTGAATAAAGCTGCAAAGTCTTAAGTCTCGTTTTTGTTCAAAGGGGACAAGATATTGTTGGAAACGCTTTTTTCCCACCAGTTCAGTTCATGCAAAACAAAGACTGTTTAATAAAAGTCTCCTATATTTACAGTTTGCTTTTCCTCCTCTCTTTCAGGACCTATTGAGATGCAGAGTTCTGACGTCTGGGATCTTTGAAACCAAGTTTCAAATCGACAAAGTGAATTTCCAGTAAGTTTGTATTAGGTGATTAAGGTTATAGTCACAATAAAAATGACTTAAGTAATATTTATGGTACAAATGCTTATTTATTATCAAAAGCCTTTATTATAAAACCTTTTATTATCACCTGATTGAAATGAAATTTTAACTTCCTGTGTGTCGCAGTATGTTTGACGTCGGAGGTCAGAGGGATGAACGCCGAAAATGGATCCAGTGTTTTAATGGTTAGATGTCAATTTTACTGCTTTGACCAAATGAAGATTATTATTCAGATAAAATTTACTATTTAGTTTGACATAGTTTTATTACATACAGGCACTAATATCTGAACTTGTGCTATAAATATGTTTTGGAAATTATGGTTGAGAACGGAAACATGATTTTTTTCCCTTAATGTCTGTTTTTTTAACTCTTGTCCAGATGTGACGGCCATCATCTTTGTGGTAGCAAGTAGCAGCTACAACATGGTGATCAGAGAAGACAATCATACCAACCGACTACAGGAAGCGCTAAATCTGTTCAAGAACATTTGGAACAACAGGTCCAGCGGATTTTTTTTTTACTAGATTCAGTAAATAGTAAATGTAAAACAAGCAAATTCTCTCTTTAAATGTGTTGATCTACTCAGTTCTTTCAATACACAAAGTAAAATTCTTGTAGACACTATTACTTATGACTTCATTGTTTTTTTTTATGAATAAATTTTTTGTCTATCTAATTCCCGATTTCATAATTTTTCTCCACAGGTGGCTACGGACGATTTCGGTAATCCTCTTCCTGAACAAACAGGATCTTCTAGCTGAGAAGGTTTTGGCGGGAAAATCTAAAATCGAGGAGTATTTTGGAGAATTTGCGCGTTACACTACGCCTGATGATGGTGAGTTACCAAACCTTTAGTCAGATGTCCGACCTGCATTTTATGTTTACCTGTACATGTTGAGCTCTGTTCCAGTGATAATGATACCCACTAAATGTTGAGATTTACTTTAAATTTTCATGTTAAAATATCTTCTCTGAAACAAAACGGATGGTTTTAATAAGTTGAAGGTGTGTGTGCTCCATATGTGAAAGGTTGACTGTATTTCTTCCTTTTCAACAGCAATACCAGAACCAGGAGAGGATCCCAGGGTGACCAGAGCAAAGTACTTCATACGGGATGAGTTTTTGGTTCGTGCAAAGGTCGTTTTCTTGGTGACGGGTTTTTTTTTTTTTTTTTTAGCGCTTTAAACAACCAATTTCTAATTTATTCACAAAACCTTATGATTGACAAGTAAAATAATTCTATTGTATTTTTGTTCTCATAGATAAAGCTACTGCATGTGCTCCAGGTTACTTTCCATAGAGAATCCCATTTTATCACCTTTTGCTTATTACTGCGGACGAAGTCCAAATGTATCGGTCCATCTCTCTTTCAATCCCACCATCTCTCACGAACAAGACACTAAAACGGAAACATTTTATTTTACTGTTTAAAATGTCAAGTCTTATTCTAAATAAGCATGTATTTAAAAACTGTTTGAATGTTCTCTAGTAGCGTTTCAGTTAAATAGGATTGAAAGATGAATGTGTACCAAAGCGAATAAACAGTTATGATGGTCATAACTGCATCAAACAAATATTTGGCAATTAAAATCTTAGTAGAAAATAATAATCTTTTTATATAATTAGGTTTACTTTTCTTCTGGTGTTTAATGTAAAACTTTTTCTGAAAACATGTGACCTACTTTTAATGATTTTAAATTTTAGTGCGGTGCATTTTCTTAAGCTTGTAAATCAGCCCGACTTAACACAGTAAAACGTGAAAAAAAATTCAACAAAGTTATAAATTAAATAGTTAAAATGCTTCGGTTTGCATCTTACTTTTGCAAACAGAAGATTGTTTTATCGGAAAGCCCGTTGCATTTCTGTGTGTGGGCTCTCAAGATTCATTACTACTATCCTCATCTTTCCTGTATGTCTTCAGAGGATCAGCACAGCCAGTGGGGACGGACGGCATTACTGTTACCCGCACTTCACCTGCGCCGTCGACACGGAAAACATCCGGCGCGTCTTCAGTGACTGTCGGGACATCATACAGAGGATGCACCTACGGCAGTACGAGCTCTTGTGATGCGCAGCTTCGCCAGGCCCGCCCTACTTACCCAATGACCACCCGCCTCACTCCGACCAGTTAGCCAATCACTTCTTCACTATTACCAAATTCACCTAAACGACCGATGAGCCTGACCTCTCCTTTCCTCCACCTGATCCTCCTGGTAATCCAACACATAACCACGGAAAAGTGGGAAGACTCTTTACCATCGACTGTCCGCCTCTCATTTATACGACCACCCTCTCACAGGTACACATGCACTACAGAATAAGACATTCAGACCCTTGAATATTGCATAATCATGACCCTCTCCAGCCTCTTGCTCTAATAGTTAGCAGAGGGGGGAATCTGCTCACATGCAGGAGTTTATTCACCGCGTGCTGAAGAGAACAGATGGACTCAGATGGTGGCAAGCTGAAACAGAGGAGTGGCTGTCACCTGTTTGATTTTTTTTGTTTTGTTTTGTTTTATTTTCTCCTGTGCCCGGCATGGACAGACTAATTGATTAATGGCTGCCTGCGGACGTGAGAGTGACTCTGAGATGAAGCCACGCTGCTCTCATGGACTGCTCATCAAGAAACTAGTCGAGGAAACACAAGCAAACAAAAAAATATCATACGATGCATAAGAATCATGCATACCAATGAACTTAATGCAGTGCAAAAAAAAATCCAAGCTATATATATAGATATTTATATATGTGTGTATATAAATATGTATATATATATAAATACATATAAATATAAATATTATATATTCCTGTAATAACACAATTCAAGTTTTAAGTTTTTGTTAGTTTTTACCCCATGTTGTTTGTCGGTGTACACAGTGTGTGAGATCTGCCTTTGTGCACCATTTAACCCCCCCATCCCACACACACGCACACACTCATGCACCAACATGTTACTCTACATCTTTGTCCCTATTTACCTCTGCTGCTATTTGTCAACTATTTAACGTGGAAAATAAAGAACAGGTTTGACTTATTGAGGATAAACGGCAACAGAAAATCATGACGTTAAAGATTTGCAGAGACTGGATGCAACGTTTTATAACTGGGCACACACACTCATATACACACACACAGATGATCCTCATCGTCAGCTCCCTCCTTCCTCTCCCCTTGTCTTGTTCTGTCACCTCCTCTTCCTCCTCCCTGCCCGGCTCTAAGTGCGTCTGTCTTTTTATTTACTGCTGGACTATTATTCTTGTACAGACTGTAAAATGTATTATTTTGTACAACTTTATTGAAGAAAAGAAAATAACTTGTAGAAGATCCCTGTGCCTTGATCACGACTGTACGTGTGAAAAATGAGCTAAACATGTAAGTTATGTTTCACTGCGCTGTACATCTGGGCGGGTCGGTGCCGCCACGTCCGGACCAGCTCACCCGACCCTCCGTCCCGCTGCCGCTGCTGAGCGAGATGCGAATGGGGAGGAGTGTTCTGTCGGGGAGGAGGCCTTTCGTCTGTTGGTTATTTACATTGTTTTTCCACATTTTGTTTGTTCATTGATTATTTTTGTTCTTCTTTGACTCCTCTCTGGTTTATATAATAGGAATTTTAAAAAATTGAAAAAAGAAAAATCAGACACACCACTTTAATGATGTGTAGTGACAATACTGACTCCTAACACAATTTTATTTATATATATATATATATATATATATATATATATATATATAGGATTGGATTTGCGGTACACCTGAGCTGGTGCCCAGGTTGGTATTAATTTTTTGTTTCTTAGTTTTTAACTCTTGAGGGAGAGGGACATATCAAGTGGGAAAAGTTTTTTGTTTTTTTTTACATAAAACAAACTGTTCTTTGCCTCTAAAACAGTTATTTTAGTGTTTGGTTCAGTCCACATTACATTCACACAAAGGCTAAAGCAGTTTTAGTAAAATCCAATTTTATGGAGGTTGTGGTGCGTTCTAGTTGCAGAGTTCCTACTCAATCTGGACCCGTTTGGTTCTGATTTAGGGTTTTATTTCCTCACATGGGTAAATATGGAAGAAGAACATGATTATGGGAGAAATATTTGTGTCATTACATTTTCCTTATCCTGTTGTGTAAAGGTTCCTGCTATCCATTTGTCTATTTAGAAATTTCATGCATCGTTCACTTAGTCCAGAGGTCTGCAACTTTTACAATCCTCAGAGCTAGATGAGACTTGTTTAGATCCTCCAATATAACACGATTCTTTAAAAAAGACCCCTTATTTTTGATTAATATCAAGTTCAGGAATTTTTTAAAGGACCCCATTTTCTGTTTTTAAGTTTTAAAATTAAGAAAATCATTCATTCGTCTAGCTAGCTAGCTGTTTGTCCCTTTATCAATCACCCATCCAGCTAGCTATTATCTAATCTTTCTTTTCATCCATTCATATTCTCAGTTTGTAGGTTCCGTTAAAGAAATTGTTTATAAAAGGAAAACTCTGGAAGAGACAATATCTACTCTGCCAAGGAGCAGCAAAAAATAGACAGGATAGGAAAGCACAAATCTAAAAATAAACACAATCATCACTTAAACACCAAGTCAGATTGCACATAAAACACCCCTTTAAAAAAATCTATGTAGACACTAAGTAAAAAGTAAATTACAGTAATTGGTCTAGTTAAAAAATTATTTTGTAAAGCTGAATCAAATTAAAATTGTTATGCATTTCTATATTGCTGTAGTTTTAACTGCATGACCAGGAACTAAACCAGAAGTCCGATTTTATCTTGCTACTTTTATCAGCCACATTTTGCTGAAATGAGGATCATAAACAACTACTGTGAATAGAAGAAATCACTGAACTGCTGCTTCTTGTTGCACTTTGATCAGAATCTGTTCGGATCAATAATCCAGTTGTCTTTCATCAGGTAAAGACGGCTCTAGAAGAGCTCAAACTTCAGATGACAAACATTAAAGTGCTGTAATATTAATTATTATATGACTTGTTTCAAACCAACACATTGCTAAATCATCTGGCTAGCTTTTGAGACTCAATTCACCATTTACTTTTGAAAAAGTTTGAAATTTGATTTCAATATTTTCTAGATCTGGATAAGATTGGAAAAAGAAAAAGAGGACGGTCACATATTTGTATTTTCAAATTTTAGTCCCTGGCCCATTGTTTGAAGGTATTGTCTTCCCTTCATATTTTTGCCTCAAACTAATCTTTCAGTAAGTCCTTTCTTTGTCACATCCATAAGTCTGGAAGCTGATGATCATTTATGTTAGTTCAATCCTCAGTTTACTCTTTCTCTTTCATAATAGGAAACCATCAAGAGGTCTGAAAATATGAGTTTAGCTGCTTTAAAAAACATCAGATCAGGCCTTTTCTGGCAGCATAAAATGCATTAAGCAGAGATCCGGTGATTCTGCAGCATAGCACCACCTATTGTATTAAAAGAGCAACGTTCATCTTTCCTCCTGTTCTAAGCAGCCCGTAGGAGTGATGTATAATAACTAAAGCACTTTTGATCAATTGCTATATTCACATTTGTGAAATCAATTGGACAAATCTGCGGTCTATTTGTTTTGAGACTTCAATTTTGGTTCAATAAGTAGAAAAAAGTCAACGTTAGTGGTTTTTTCTCAACCAGTTTATATATTTTTTATTTAACCATTATTTCACCAGGAATTCCTTGAGATAAAATCTCTTGTTCAAGAGAGACTTGGCCAAAAGACACACAGTTATAGAGTATACAAAACAACTATTAAAAAGGTATACGTTTTAAAGTTTTTACTAAAGGTTTCTGTGTGGACTACTATTTTGCGTGTGACTTATACTTTCCAGATATTTTATTAACTAAAACTATAGAAATACTGCTTTTCTAAAGCTCCTCGTCAACCGCTCCGGTAGAGGGCGCTGTAGCTCAAAAGCGCATCCAAAAAACGGAACGACTGAATAATGTTTCCTCCAGCAAAGCCCCGCCTCTACTTTTCCATGCATTGGCGCGCTCGGTGGCCGTGGCTCTTTGGCTCCGCTCCTACCCGGGTAGCTGAACTCTCCATAGCGGGCTGCGAGCCTAGACATAGCAGGTATGAGTGGTGCGGGTGACGGTCGGGCCGTCCCGGCTGTCGGACCCGTCCAGCAGGGATTGAAGGAGGCTCTGATTGAGACGCTCACGGCCATCCTGTCTCCGGTGCAAGAAGTGCGCGCCGCCGCTGAGGAGCAGATCAAAGTGCTGGAGGTGACAGAAGGTGAGAAGTGGCCGGATTATAAACTACACCAATGTTTAACATTTAAGTGTTGTAGCTTCTTTCGTTATGCTGGGTGCTGGTTTATTCTTTTCTTCAGTGAACTAAGCTAACTGGACGGACTCTTCCAGGCAGCTAATGTTAGGCCATGTTAGTAGAAGTTATTAAGGACTAAATTGGTCTAAGAGCTTGTAAACATGCTAGTTATTTCTAGGACTCGTTGTGATCGTAGTTGTTTTTAGCCTAACAGATTGAAACAGCCCACAGCTAGTGTTGTTACAATGTAATCATTAGCGCGACCCTAGCTTGAGAGTTAGATACGGCACATGTGAGCGAGGCTGAAGTTGGTATCCAGTTTGGAGCTTTCAATAAAGGGTTTAAGGGCTCTGAACCTTTTTTATTTATTTAAAACATCTGAAGTAATATGAAATGGTAATCTTCTTTTCAAACGGACTGAACTGATTATAATTACTTGAAAACGAAACCTTATGTTTGAAACTTTTATTAACCATATTCCACATTTTAAGAGGCTGGTTAATAGCAGTTTTTTTCCATACTTTCCAGCTTTCAACCCACAAAATGTAATTATCTAACTCTAATCTAAAGGCATTTAATTTCCCTTTTTGTGTTCTAAAAATAGAGTAAAGGTTTTGCAAATCCCAAACTGTTGGAAAACAAATCTTTGGTCAGTGTAGAACATTTGGTTTCAAATATGATGGGGCATTTACATTATTATAGTTTTCAACAGGGGCTACACTTTATGTAAGGTGGTTTAAATGTCAAAAGTAAAAGAAAAAACAAATAAAATAATGGGTTCCTCACACCAAATTATGTTTTAGTAACCTGTAATCTGTGCAGAATAATTCAATTTTTGCCGGACTTGTCAAATCACCATTTGACTAACTGCTAAGTTAGTTTAAATGCCAAAAAATAAATTGAAATCGCATATTTGAGATTTTACGAATGTGTTAAAGATTTTATAAATACTTAAAGTAGTTGAAATTATCTGGCATTGTGGAGGAATTTTGCTCAGATTTGCTCAATATTTTGTATTATTTTTTTAAATTTATTATCATTTTGACCTCAAAAGTGGTCCAGATTGATTAAATGTGAAATCATTTTTTACTGAAGTGTAGCGGATGAAGCTTCGATTCAGAGGCTAACTTCAGTGTCGTCACATGTAGAATCTGTGGCTGTGGTTCACTGGAGCTCGGGCTGAATTATTAAATCAAAAGAATGGTCAGCGCTTAAAATAAGCAAAGTTTTAGTTGGTATTTGTTATATGGTGACTTAACCAACGTGTTCAAGCAATTTTATAATCCATATAACAGCTGTTTCACTGCCAAAGCAACTCGTTTTCAGTTAGTGTTCAGTCAGTGTCTAAATTAGTCATTTAGATCCATTTGACAGATTTCCCCAGCTTCCAGTGGAAGGGGGGAGTTTCCCAAATATCCCGCATCTGAAGCTCCCAGCTTCCTGCAAAAGCAACATCTGAGTCCTAATTCAGATGCTTCACCAGTGAGATCACATGTTTTAAATGTGTCATTGTAACAGGAGAGGTGAAGTTGTTCCAGCTTTTCTGATGAATGTTTCCTGCTTAAATTGGTGACAAATTATTCCTTAATTTTCTCCTTGAGCTACACAACCTTAATGAATGTTTAATTTTCACAAAAACCTGTTTCTCAGTTTACCGGTTTTATTTATAATATTTGTGACTTCATGAATTCATCTACTTAAATAATCTTCCTTTATCTGGAAGAGGAACAAGCCCACAGCATAACAGGGCTCCCACCGTGCCTGTTACAGTGTACATGAGGTGTTTTGATATATGTATTTGTATGACATCAAACCCACTTCAAGTATTTGGGGCAAAACACAACCACTGGTAATGGTATCACAGTCATTTTTTTTTTTTTGTTAAAACACATTTTTCTGGACAAAATATGCTGTTAGTTACTAAAATTAGTCTCAATGTGAGTTTATAAAGTGATTTCTATTTTAAAGCATTTTACCCATCTGTTTCAGGGATGCCAACAGATTTGTCATCTTCTGTAGAGTAAGTGTTTCATGGTCAGTAGCTAACGCTCTCCATCTGACCTTCTATTGTCCAGCAGTAATCGTGCTGCTGCTGAAAAGTTAATTGAGCGGGCAGTGAGCGGGCGCTGCAGCAGCGCCGACCCTTTCCGCAGGCCTCTCTCTCTGAGGCCGCAGCTCTGCAGGACTGTCAGCACTAACATTGTCTTCTGGCGCCTGATGTCACTTGGTGAAAGCCAGCTAGAGGTGGAGCTGATGAGGTTCATACTCATCCTGAATTGAACATTTTTCTCTCATTCTGCATGCTTGCCATGCCAGGTTGGAATCAGTCGAGTCGGCTCTGCAACCTTTACAACCTGACGAGCCTTTTCTCCTCTCAGGTTAGCCTAGAGAAAAGCAGTTTAAAACTGCAGTTCTCATCTGACGTTTTGAAAAAGAAAGGGAAAAAGAAACATCATTTTAGATGTATTCTAGTAGTAAATTTGGTGTCACTTTTAACAAAACACTTTTTTTCCATTTTTATTTAAAATAAAAACAAAATTTTGCATGAAAAGGATGTTTATTTTTTCTCGGTTGGACTTAAAATGATGTGAAACCTAAAAGCACATAGATTCCAACCTAATGACAAGAAAAACAGAAGTAAAACATATTAGTGGTATCAGTGAGGACATTCAATGCAAATATTTCAGGAAAAACTGTTAAAAACTTGCAATTGTTATATTACCTGTAGTTGAAAACATTAGTTTGTTTGTTATTATTTTAACAAAAGTTATTAAGAGCCATTGTAGAAGATTCACAGAGCCACAGATTGCAGATTGCTGCTTTTAGGTACTGATTTTAGTGATTAACCAAGTAGTGGCAAATGGTGCCCATCCTTAATTTTTGTACAAATGCTCATAAAAAATCTCACCATGTTTAAATCTCTATAAAACCTGTTATTTATTTCTGCCACTTTAAGCTTCACAGAATTCAATTTTAGTTGGTATTTTGAAATGATAATTAATCTTGGTGTCAAAGCAGGTCCTTGTTGCTGCAGTGGGGTGTTATTTAGTGTTCGCAGTGTTCAATAAGTTACATTTTCTGCATTTGTGTAAATGGAAACTTCTTAAATATCATTGTCTGTTTGACCTTCTACTTACTACATTTCCTGTTTGACATGGTTTGAAACTAATTTGGTCTTATTTATAAGAAGTCAATCTTACCAGCAGCATAATTGATGTTTTTATATTCCAGAGTTTGGTGTCCATCTGGCAGAACTTACAGTTGACCCTCAGGGAGCGCTTGCCATCCGTCAAGTGAGTACAACTAAGAAATAAGCAGAAGACCCATGGATTTTTTTACACATGCATGGAAAGTTCATATATTAAAATCAAGTCTTGTATTCTGTTTGTCATGCTGATACTGATTTGTTGTTTCTGTTTCCCCGTATGGGAACTTTTTCAGGTTAACACATATTGGGTTTGTGTTTGCAGTTAGCATCTGTCATCCTGAAGCAGTATGTGGAGACTCACTGGTGCGCCCATTCAGAGAAGTTCAGGCCTCCTGAAACCACAGATCAGGTAAACGTTCAAAGATGGTTTAATGTTCTTCAGACTAGTTTCAGCCCACTCATCCACATCAGAAGCCTGCGGCGATGGTTCTTAAAGATATCTCAAAGTATTACATTAAAATCGGACTCCTGAGTGATTTAAAGCCAGACCTTGTCAAGCCCATCTCCTCTCATCTTGTCCCATCAGGCTAAAGCCGCCATCAGGGAGCTGCTGCCCAGCGGCCTGCGCGAGTCCATCAGCAAGGTCCGCTCCAGTGTCGCCTACGCTGTGTCAGCCATCGCCCACTGGGACTGGCCTGAGGCGTGGCCACAGCTCTTCACCCTGCTGATGGAGATGCTGGTCAGCGGAGAAGTGAACGCAGTTCATGGAGCCATGAGGGTCCTCACAGGTATCTTAAAAAAAATTCTTTAGACAGTCACAGCTTGGTTTAGTGTAAAATTTCAGTGGTCTGTTAATCTCTTCAGGCTGATTTTATTGTGTTTGGACATTATGTTTATTTGTCTATTCACTTATTTTATATTTTTTTCTCTTTTGTCAGACTTCAATCTATGCAAAATATTTTTTAATGATGAAACCAAGTATTTGGAGAGCCTATCATTGGATAGGTGTTGCTAATCAAGCTCATATACATTATTTGTAATAGTGAAATTCCAAAACTGAGGCTGCATTTAGAAACTAATAATTTTTTCTTTAGTTTGAATTTTATTTTGAATGCCCTCCTTTCCAGAGTTCACTCGCGAGGTGACAGACACTCAGATGCCTCTGGTGGCTCCAGTCATCCTACCTGAGATGTACAAGATCTTTACCATGGCTGAGGTGCTGAAGCTGTATTATCAATTTTATTTATGGAACCAGTAAGCTAAAAAAAATGATCACCTGCCAATAACCAATGCTTTCCTTAAGTTAGAAAGCATAAGATCCTTTCTAACTTAAGGATCTTATACTTTTCTCTGTGCGGTACGGTACTTCTCCCTCATGTTTGCTAATAATTTCAGGTTTACAGCATCCGTACCCGTTCCAGAGCAGTGGAGATCTTCACCACATGTGCAAACCTCATCTGTGCTATTGAAGAGCTTGAAAAGGTGAAGCCAGTTTCACATCAACACCTGTCTGATTCATGAAACAAAATATGATTTCCATTATGCATCATGTTTTAGAATTTTTCTTTCTTAGTATTTCTAAAACATTCTTGTGGCAAATATTTCAATCAACCCAGTTTCTTTGTTTTTGTTTTTTTCTGAAAGTCACAGCAGTAATTAAGCCAAAACAGTATAAAAAATAGATACATTTTGCATTTAAGAAAAAAAAAAAAACGTCTATAAATATGTTCAACCCAGATCTCCTTAAATGGGAGTTTTAGCTTCACCTGGTCCAAATTCTGTTTAAAAAAATCTTCTATTAAGTATCTTTAGCAATCCAATTACTAATTGGTTTGTCAAAAAAAATTAACGGATTAGCCCTTTGTTTCATTTCATCGCGTCAAGCAAAAACACCTGAGTTTTTTCTTTACATGTTTATGTTAAAAGTATTTTCTTTAGCTGCAGATGCTTCCTTTGCTACAAATGATCAAGTGTTCACTTAAGGAATGTTATTGCATTTTAGGCAGTAACATGCTTACTTTCTAATAAATAAATAAATTTATAAAATAAATTATTAGATTATTTGCATTTTTTAAGATATTTACAATATTCTATAAAAAGGAAAATCTTCAGACTCTGCCAGTTATTTTTTAATGCGATTGTCAGAATAATCAGTTATTCTTATAATCATTTGTTGCAGCCTTACTTTTTTTCAGATACATATTTATTTGTGACTCATGATAACTCTGTGTATTTATATTTAGGGTGCTGCTAAAGCGTTGATCTTCCCGGTGGTGCAGCAGTTTACAGAAGCGTTTGTGCAGGCTCTGCAGATGCCTGATGGACCCTCGTCTGACAGCGGTCTCAAGATGGAAGTCCTGAAGGTGAGAGGTTGAGAATGGAAACCTCTTTGTTACAGATGTTTGTAAAGGCTACAAGAAAGATATGTTCACATTTTTTTGTTTTATGTTCTTACCAAAGGGTTTAAGCTGCTTTTTTGTTTTGTTTTGTTTTTTTCACAGGCAGTAACGGCTTTAGTGAAGAACTTCCCCAAACCGATGGTTTCGTCTATGCAGCAAATATTACCCATCGTCTGGAATACACTGACTGAAAGTGCAGCTTTATATCCCTCACATCACCAGATCTATGTTAATTACTGGTTATAGTTTTTCTGCTAATAAATCTGTGCTTTTTTATTATTATTATTTTAAATTTTAAAATCAAAACATCTAAAAGATAAATATTTTTTCAGTTTGTTAGTCCTTAGTTTTTAATTCACTTATGTAAGAACTGAAGTCAACTACACTGAGGAAGTGGACGACCCTGTTGACTCAGACGGTTAGCAAAATCCACATCCTCCACTCTATTCTTTATGTTTCCCTATTTCCTCCCTTCACCAGTAATTCTATATCAACGTTTTTATCTTGTACTATTTTTTCCAGGAGAAGTTTTGGGCTTTGAGAATCTGGTGTTCAGCATCTTTGAGTTTGTCCACACGCTTCTGGAGAACAACAAGTTCAAGAGCACAGTGCGGAAAGCTCTGCCAGAGCTCATCTACTACATCATCCTGTACATGCAGATCACAGAGGACCAGGTGAGGAACCACCGACATGTAATTCTGCCAGATCCTGTGAGAAATCATTTTGTCTTGACTGAACGGCGCTTTCTATGATTAGGTCAAAGTTTGGACGGCAAACCCTCAGCAGTTTGTAGAGGATGAGGATGATGACACTTTCTCCTACTCTGTCCGGATCTCTGCTCAGGACCTACTGCTGGTGAGCTTCACCTAAAACAAAGAGCTTGTGGTCAGCGGTGGTCAGCTGCAGTTCAGCCTGTCCATAGGAACAAATTATACTCAGATTATGGACAAAAAATAGATGTTTGTTGCATTTCTCTTGACTTCTGTTTCTCAGGTATGAGTTAAACTATTCTGCGTAGGACTGAAACAATTAATTGTGATTAATTGATTATTGAAACAGTCATCAATTAATTTAGTAATAAATGAATCATTAACTGTAGTATACAAACTCTAAAAAGGCAATTTTGCTGAAAGAACAACGTAGTCTGAGCTGTAATTAAGCTAAAACTGCACAAAAATATATAGATCATGCATTTCAGATTTTAAAATACTTTTTTTGTTAGTAAATAGTAGAATGGGTTGAGCTTTTTGCATATTGAAGTTTTTTTTTTTTTTAAGCTGCAAATGATAAAGTGTACACCAAAAAAATGCTATGTTGTTACATTTCAGCAATAAAATGTTTTTATTTAAAAACAAAAATATTATTAGAAATACCTTTGAAATGTATTTTTGAAAGCTATTTCTAATATTAGCATATAAATGATTACATGCAAAATGTGCCAATTTACTTTACCCAATGAATCGATAGAATAATCAATTAATAAAATTATTGTAGTTGCTACCCCACAAGAGAGCATTTTGAGTTGCTCTCTCAAAACTCATCCATCTCCTTCCATCTCACGGCCCAGACCACATCTCGGCAGGCCGTGTGTGTGTGTTTGTGTGTGTGTGATGGTGCTAAAGGCTCACTTGTTGTTGCAGGCTGTAGCTGCAGAGTTCCAGAATGAAAGTGCAGCAGCGCTGGCAGCAGCTGCAACCAGACACCTCCAGGAGGCAGAACAAGCTAAAAACGGTGGCAGTGAGCACTGGTGAGGGGAGAACAGTGACTCAAATGGCTTTTAGTTATGAAATGTATTCAAGTCATTGCATTCAGGTAGAGTAAGGGAATTTGTTGTTCATATGTTCTGTTTTTTTTTTGTTTTCCTAACTAGGTGGAAGATTCATGAGGCCTGCATGTTGGCCCTCGGTTCAGTCAAGACCATCATTACTGAGAACGTGAAGAACGGTCGGATTCAGTTTGACATGCACGGTTTTCTGGCCGGCGTCATCCTGGCTGATCTTAATCTCACCGGTGAGAGAGTCAGATATGTGCAGACACAAAAAGAGGCATAACATTCTTGTCATTGTTCAATATTAAATTGTATTAAACATTTTCTTGTTTTAGATCATTTTCCTATTTTGCTATTGTTTTTTTTACCCCTTTGTTTTATGTTAACAAGAAAATAACTTGTTGCTCTGTCAAAAAGAAAAGAAATAACTTGGATCAACTAATGTGCTCCCTAAAGTTGTTTTTGTTTTTGTTTTGATTTTTTTGTCTTTTGTTTTCTTGCTCCTCAGCTGCATCCCCGTTCCTTCTGGGCCGCGCTCTGTGGGCGGCCAGTCGTTTCACTGCAGCCATGTCTCCTGAACTCATCCAGCAGTTTCTCCAGGCCACAGTCAGCGGTCTCCATGACAGCCAGCCTCCATCCGTCCGCATCTCGGCGGTCCGGGCCATCTGGGGGTGAGCTCACTGTTTGCTGTGGTTTAGCTTTGGATGAGCTCCTGATAACGTCCATTTACCATCTCTTACTGGACCTTGTACAAGTATATACAGTATATCATATCAGGATTATAATCTCTTATGTAATTCACAGGGCTTTTAATGTGATGGACCAATACATGGTAGTGCATTGTTGTGAAGTGGAAAGAAATTGAAATCTATGAACTATGTACATTTTTATTCATGCCTTGCTGTTTTTTGTTGTTTTTTTAGTTACTGTGACCAGTTGAAGCTGTCGGAGAGCACACACATCCTTCAGCCTTTCCTCCCCAGCATACTGGAAGGACTGGTTCAGCTCGCTGCCCAATTCAGCTCAGAGGTGCTCACACTCGTCATGGAGACGCTATGCATCGTCTGCACCGTGGACCCGGCCTTCACCACCAGCGCCGAGAACAAAATCTGCCCGCTCACAATCGCCATTTTCCTCAAATATAACAATGGTACTTCTGCAGCTCCTTTGACCAGAATCACTTCCTGGAATACCTTCTTCCTATTAACCCAACTTTATCTCCAGTACACTCAGTTTTAATCTCTATTTAAGGCTTTAATCTTTTAGAAGTGACCTTTTCTTGTCTTTCCCCGTCAGACCCCGTGGTAGCCTCCCTGGCTCAGGACATCTTTAAGGAGCTGGCTCAAATCGAAGGCTGTCAGGGCCCCATGCAGATGCGACTCATTCCCACACTAATCAGCATCATGCAGGCTCCACCTGATAAGATCCCCTCTGGACTCTGTGCTGTAAGTGCAACATATCATTAATATTATTTACCTGCAGAGGTTGTGTTAAGCAAATGTCTTCTTTATTTCTGTTGTTTGATTCATTGGTTCTTTCGATGTTTTGATTCCTTGCAGTTGCACTCACTTATTTCTTTGTCTCTGCAGACATCAATAGACATTCTGGCCACAGTGGTCCGAAACACAAAGCCCCCTCTATCAGAGCTGTTGGTGTGTCAGGCCTTTCCTGTGGTAGCTCAGTGTACCTTACGAACTGATGACCACACAATAATGCAGGTAATAAAAGCTTCATATATTCAAATATATGTAGATTTTTTTTTCAAGCAAAAATTTGAGTTGCACGTAGAGTTTTTCATCAGTACGTTCTGAGACTTGAGGCAGTTGAGGCTACCTGTAACTAACTGCTAATAGACTTGATAGCTAGATAGTGAGCTTTTTTGCTCTATTACAGGTAAATGCAAATTTATCACCAGTTGTCTGGACGACGTTTTTTTCACTACTCTCTCACTCATATTGTCAGTCCATTCAAGGCTACGTGCATTTTGTGCAAAAAAATCTTGACACTGTGGGTGTTAAGGATGTAAAGAGCCAATTGTGGTGTGAAAAGGACAAAGCTGCCGGCAAAAACACAAACAAATCCAGAAAATATACATTTTTGCAATGCTTGATTTTAATACAGCAGGATCCTCCAACCATTCCTGATATTTTTAGTTTTTTTGGTCTTAGATTTCATTTAAGGTGGCATTAAAAGGTCTTAATTTTGACTTTTTGAATTCTGGTATTAGAAGTTGAAGCGATGAGTAATCAGGGAATTTTCTCATGTTTCTTTCCATCTTGCCAGAACGGAGGCGAGTGCCTGCGAGCGTATGTCTCTGTCGCCCTGGAGCAGATTGCCCAGTGGAGGGACGAGCAGGGCAACAGCGGCCTGTGGTACGTCATGCAGGTGGTCAACCAGCTGCTGGACCCCCGGACCTCTGAGTCCACGGCGGTCTTCGTGGGACGGCTGGTATCCACTCTGATCTCTCGGGCTGGAACGGAGCTCGGGGACCAGCTGGATCACATCCTCAGAGCCATTCTGAGCAAAATGCAGCAAGCCGAGGCTCTGAGCGTCATGCAGGTAGGGAGCAGAGATGGAAAGACAGGCTAATGTCAATAAATCAGAATTTCAGCAGTTCAGCTCAAAAGCCGAAACTTATATAGGTTGATTACACACAGAGCATTATATTGCAAGCATTTTTAAAATCTTGATTGTTATGGCTGATAGAAAGTAAAACCAAAAATAGTGTTGCTCAGACAAAATGTTACAGTAAGCATATTTTTGGTTCAGAATTATCTTACTGTGAAGTATTTCCATGTATTGGACAGAAATAGTCACTGTATTGAATTACTGAAAAAACAACAACTTTTGGCCATTTTCTCATTAATTGAGATGCATCTATATTAGTAGACATTCACTGTTTTTTTTTTTTTGTAGTTGCCTTATTTCCTGATCTGTCTCCCTTCTCATCCTGCAGTCTCTCATCATGGTGTTTGCCCACCTGGTCCACTCCCAGCTGGACCCTCTGCTGGAGTTTCTGTGCAGTCTGCCAGGACCGACGGGAAAACCTGCCTTGGAATTCGTTATGACGGAGTGGATGAGCAGGCAGCATCTTTTCTACGGACAGTATGAGGGTAAAGTCAGGTCAGACGACTTTCTTTTCTTACATATGTTTTGGGTTTAAGTGTGCTGGGACTTCCCTTATCTCCCCTTGCCTTCCTCAAACTGTCTCCATCTATGTGCTTTTATCCGTGCAGCACTGTGGCGCTGTGCAAACTTCTGCAGCATGGCATAAACGCTGACGACAAGCGACTTCAGGACATCATGGTTAAGGGAGAAGAAATCTACAACCCTGAAGATGGCATTCGCACTCGCTCCAAATCTGCCAAAAGTAAATCTAAACTATTGAGAAAGTTGAGGGACAATAAATTTTAATTTTTGTTGCACATATTTTTAGTTTTGGAAGGTAGTAAATTAATTTTTTGTTGTCTTATTATATATTTGTTTTTGATGGTTGATTTTTATAGACCCAGAACGCTGGACGAACATTCCTTTACTTGTGAAAATCTTTAAACTGATCATCAACGAGTTATCGACGGTGGTGGAAGCGAACGCCAGCAGGGCGAACGCTGTTGACTGGAGTCAAGGTGAGGAGTAGCAATGAAAATAGTCAAACCTCTACTGAAAATAAAAACAGTGTTTAGAGTTTTATGTTACAACATTTTTCCCAGTAAAATCTGCACGACCGTTTTCTGTTTCTGTCTCAGATTCCAGCGGCATGTGGGACGACCAGGAGGACGGGGAGGGAGAGGATGATGAGGAGGATGAAGGATTAGCAGGGCAACTGCTTTCTGATCTCATTTCATCTAATAAATATGGTAATTTATTTTTTTTGAGTGCCTTGGTTTTACCTGAATTTACGTTTTTAATACTCGCATTATTTTGACAGATGACGATTATTATGAGGATGATGAGGAAGATGATCCAGACGCATTGAAAGACCCCATTTATCAGATCGATCTGCAGGTACATGCTCACTTTTTAATACAGTTAATTTGTATTAGAGACGCATCGATCCGGTATTAGTATTTGCATCGGTTCCGATATTGAAAAAGAAAATCCAGATTGGGTGTTTGTGAGAATGAGCCTGATCCATAAGCACAAATCTATTCAGTATAATTGTATGCTATGTTCTGAACGAATTCATGCTTTATTATTTATTTTACATTATCTTTAGAATGCCTAATTGAACTTTCTGAATCGTTTGAAAGTTTTTTTTGCTGTTTGTTTTTACACATTTGACCAAGATGGTACACATGTTGTTCTTGTCAGTATCTTTTCTTTATCATTTATTTTCCATTGACTGTTATATTCCTATTTGCACTGACTGAAAAAAATTAAGTTGTTGTTTTTACATGTTTGACTAAGTTTGTGAAGCTATTGATGTATTTAATTGTGCTGTTCTGGAGGAGAGTCATCAAATAATTTTGTAATTCAGTACACTATGTCTGTATTTAAAAAAAAAAAAGAATGTTGTACATCAATTCAGCTCTGTTTATCTCTATTGGATCAGTATCGGCCGATTCTAAACCTCAGATATCTGTATCGATATCAGGAGTGAAAAAAGTGGATCAGTGCACCTATAATTTATATGTTTCTGTCTACTTGTCTAACCTGTCGTCCAGCCATCTAGAGATGATCTTTTCTGATTAAAATATTTAATTTTGACCACAGTAAAAAGTGTCTACCAGTGATTCATAGTGGACTTTAGTATTTACACTTTGAAACAGCCCATTTAAATTGACTGAAAATTCTGGAAATTTAAATCTACCAAGACAAAATTTCAAAATTAAAATTTTTTTTTTAACAGAATTTTTTTTCTTGTGCATAGTTTTTTAAAAAAAAACCAACTGAATTAATAGTTATTTAGAACCATTTATAAAGATTTCTCTTAATACTCCACTCTTTCTCTCCTCAGGCTTACCTGACGGACTTTCTGACACAGTTTGCTCAGCAGCCATGCTACAGCATGTTCTCGAACCACCTCAACAACGCTGAGAGACAAACCCTGCAGTCTATAGGCCTGTAGACGTGCTGTTTGATACTCCAACTCATCTTCCATCACCACCCTGAAATGTCCCTCTATCGCCCTGTGACATCACTCATGATGAATTTAAGACCAAGTGAAAGGACAGAAGGACAAAGCTTGATAGAGGCAGGAGGGGCACAACTTGGAAAAGAACTTGTGCATTTAACTTTGACTTCCTTTTTTTACTTCATGTGAATGATGAGATGAAGGACCTTGCCGACGCTAAGAGGTTGGACAAGTCTCATCGTAAAAGGTCAAACATACTCTTGAAGATCTTCAGTCTGGACAAGAAAAGGGACAGAAGGACTAATGAATCTCAATATCTGGGCCGACTGTTTGTAATTTAATCTATCGTATTTGTGTTTCTATCAGCAGTGGAAATGCAACGTGGTAATTTCTTCCGAAAGACTTTACACTGGCCGAAGGAAAACTAACATTTTAGTGGGGGAGTCTCTGGTGGCCTTATATTCCAGAAAAACAGTGACTGTTTGACAGGAAATGCAAAGCTCTTAAACCAGCTGTCATATCTCGGGGTTTGGTGGGAATTGGGGAATTCACACTGTTGCCATTTTGAATCAATGCCTTGTCATTTCATTGTATCTATTGAAGTTTAGAATAAAAATATTTCTAAATAAAAGTTCTTAGCAGGAGATTATTACGAGTTTGTTTATGTGTTAGAATTTGAATTTTGTAAACGTCTATCTGGAAAAATATGCAGTTGACTGAATACAATTACATTTTATGGTGTTTCTAGCTGTTTTAACACTTTTTTGGAACATTTCAAATGGTCATTAAAAAAAATTACTTGATTTGTCAATGTTGCATTGCCATGGTGCAGCAATATATATCTGATACAACCCCTTCAACTCCTTTTGATCAATAGTTACACAATCAAAAAGGTGTCATCTGGCACCATGTTTTTCATTGAATTCTTTATTTGTCTTTATCCCATACTTTTGACAGTTTATATTGTTTGGCTTCACAAGAAAGAGGGTGTTGTGAAGGTAAAAATTAGACCGCTAAATCATCCGTGAGGACGGGATGAGAAAAGAGAAGATGCGTTCAGGATAGCTCGAAGTCGTAAGCTACACCTAGCCATTTAACATTATTTGCTAAATACATTGCCTGGGAGGTCCAGTTTTTGCACAAACGTTATATCTGTAAATATATTGTATTATAAAGTTTCTCTGAGAAATTATAGCTTTATTCATACTAAATGTCCTGATAAAGGGTGATTTAAACGTTTTTTTTTTTTTTTTTTTTCATGCAGACCGCGAAGGCAGCGTCCGACTGCTCCTGGGGGAACAGCGTCACCATCGCGATGCGACGTTTACATGGATAAATCACCAGCGTTCAACTCCGTCCCGTCTCACATGCTGAGCTCCCAAACGATCCTGGATTATGCCTGAGACCGACCGCTAGCCGCGGGTGTCTTTGTGGGGTTCTACAGAAGAACTCCGTAGCTGTTTACTAAGACATCCAGCTCCACACAATTTCACGATGGAAATGGTCTTTCCGGCGGGCAAAATGTCCCCCATTTCGGTGACTTTGGCGCTGCTCGCCGTCGTCTCCTACACTTCTCCGGGTAAGATTATAAGCTTTGTGTACAGGCCGCACCGTTAGCTAATGGTATCTCCTACTATGGCCGTTGTCTAGCTTACCTGCTAACCACTAACATGGACTCATCCAGTCTTTACAGGTTTTATTTTATAGCGCCTACTCTACAATGACTTAATAGGATATATTTTTAATGTTTGTGACAATCATCGTAATGAAAAGTTTCAATCTGACATCAGATTGTCTCTTCTAGTGAGATAACCTTATATAACTGCACAATAATACCGTTGAAAATGCCAATTACATTTAGCTGCTCGTTTTTGCGTTAAGTCATTTTGAAATTATAGTAACACGTTAATTGACTTGGTGGCAATTAATTTTGGGAGACAAATGCAAAGCTAAAATGCTCACATTGTTGGAGTGATTTTTTATATGCATATGGACACTATAAAAATGCATATATCAGTTGAAGAAAAACAAAAAAACATTTGATTAAATATTTAATCAAAAATATTTAATCTGCTTTACCTCTTGATGATAAAAATCTGTTGTTTTTGTTTTTTGCTTTTAGTTTCATTAAATGCATAAAAAAAAAAAACTCCCACTTTTTTATTGTTGAATTCTACCAATAAATTTGTTTTTGGTTCATTTTTTTTATTTGGTAGTTGTTTTAGATAGCCTACTGATCTTGTCTTGTTAAAAGACAGTCATTTCTCTCTACTGTCCCCTCATGCTTGCTCAGGTGTACACATTCTTTCCAGGAAAATGACTTCATACAACTGATTGTGTGACCATTTGTAGGGAATATTTTACCTATTGCCATTAAGTTTAACTACATTATAATATATTGAGGATAACATTGGAGAGTATTTTTGGAGGGATTCAAAGCTACCACAACGTCAAATAACCATATGTGCTTTTTCCCCTGTAATGAATTAATAAAGTTTTTATAGATGTGTTTGCATAGTTTGTAGTTTTAGAAAGCAAATTAAAAGTTCAAATCAAAGCTCAGTTATCGGCCGTTTAAAAGGCCTGATTGGTGCATTTCTAGCCTCCAACTACAGCTTTCAGCTGCACCGCTTGTAAACAACCTCAAAACAGAATATTTCTCCCTTTGTATTGGCAGTATTTGCTGCAGATTTTAATGCTTTAATTAAGTTTTATGCCTATAATGTATGAAACAAGCATACAATATGTGTATAGGCTACATGTTGCAGATCAGCCACAGTATTTTTAGTTTATTAAAATTGTGTGTCAAAGTGGATAGATTTTTTTGTTGTTGTTGTTGAGACGAGCAGCTAAAGGTCATCGTCCAAATTTAGTCTCACCAGGTTGAAGAAACAAGTTAATGAGTCTCTCAACTTTTGATCCTTACAGCTGTTAGCTAAAACAACTCCTGACTTCATTTCGTGAATATAACATCATTTTTAAGATTGGAGATGCTTTACATTACATTCCCGTTTTCTCCAAGAGTTACAGGAGTGACATGAAAGTAAATATATAAAGCACTGAGGATCTACGACTGCTGCGGCATGCTGGGATTGAATTGTGCCTTAAATTTTGTTTGAGAGGTGTCTGGTCTTTAAAAGGTCTACAGGATCTATTTTAATTCCCTGTTAATAAAGTATTGTGTTAAGTAATCATGTAACTTTATGTGTAATTTGATAATTAATGCATAATAAATTAATTGCAACTGCCACATAAAGTTTGTTTTATTTAATCATACATTCATTTAATACTCAATACTTAGATATTTTTGTCCCCATGGAAAATGCCAAAAGCTCAATCCTTATTTATTCATTTATTTATTTTGAACATGATAGAAGTATAAAATCACTCACATGAACAAGGAATGCAAAATACACATGTTTTTGTACTACACTAATATCCTTTCTGGTCTTTAAATTATATTACTTTGCTATCTTGTCTGACCAAACTTAATTCAGCTATTTTTTATGGGAGAACAATTTGGAAAGGACAACTTTCAATTGATTGTATTATTTTTGAACAGTTTCGTTTGCTGCATTCTAGATAACTTAAGTTACTTAAGCCTGAATCAGATTACAGACCCTTCCAAAGGAAAGTGTTGAATAATGCACTGCAGCTCCTGCTAATAAAAGCAAGAGAGACACATCAGCTGTTGTTTAAAACATTTATTTCTTTTGGTTTTGGAGGCAGAACAAAATGAATTCTGTAAAATGCACATTGATGATCCCCCGCTGCGATTGGAACAAACCGCGTGTTGTGTCATTTCGCCTCATGCCTCGCTGTTGCTGTCGTTTCGCAGTCAGTGGGAACGAGGACTGTCTGTGGTATGTGGATAAAAATGGCACCTGGCACAATGGCTTCGACTGTCCTCTCCTCTCATCCTGCTGTGGCAACTGCCACCGGCGTTACTGCTGCATGGATCCCTTCAAGATGATCACAGAGCGGGAACAGAAACGCTGCATGCTGTTCCAGTTCAGGTAGGGATGCCTGCTGGAGCAGGGTTGTAATTTAATTACTTATTAATAATTTAGTCAACACCGTGGTCTATTTGTTGATGTTCCAGGAACTTTTTTTAACTTTTGTAATTCTCTTTAAGGAAGCAGGTATTTATTTTGTTTAGATATTTTCACAAAAATGACCTTGCCTGAAAGATGTACCATTTTTTTCTTGTGTTTGCAGAAAATAAACAGCACCTGCAAAGCAATAGCAGGTGTGATACTAGTAAATATGATTCCAGTAACTCTAAAACCCTATCTGTATTTAGACAAATGACATAAAACAGCTGCAGCGTATTTTCTTCAGCTCAGTGGTGTCTAAAGTTTACTTGAAACATTTTACAAGTAAAATTGTCTTGAAAGAGACAAATTTAGGCAGAAAACAACTCCAATAACAAGACTTGTGCATTCATATTAATTTAGCAGTAAATCAAACCACAAACATCAAGCAACCTTTACTCAGACCTGATTTGGGTCATGAAATCAGAACACAGTTCAGTAAAACATGTTTAGTTTGTTTTTGAGAAGATAAAAATAAAAAACGGTTACAAGAAATTTTATTTTTGATATATATAGTTTTATATTATTGTAGTAGCCCAAAGGTGCACAGCAAAACATTTGGAAATTAATTCATATGATTAATATCTTTTGAAGGGCAAATCTTTTACACGGATTTCATAATCCATTTTATTTGTGGTTTTGCCCTCACCCCCCTATTTTTAGTTGTTTTTGGTTATGTTTTGTTTTTGAATATTTAAAATGTCTTCCACAAGGTACAACTTATGACAATTTAATATTGTCATAAGTTGTACGGTGTTTTGTTATTGTACAAAATTACAGTTTGTTGGTGGTTGAGAGGGTGAACTTGCATTATAAAGCCTCTATCAATGCATTACTTGAAAATTATCTCAAAACAACAATATTATCATTTATCGCAATAACTTCTGGGACAGTTTATCATACAGTAAAAGGCCTTTTTGTACTTTCACTACTAAAGTCCCATGTGAGGGACTGTGGTAACGCTGGATTGATCCGCTGTGTACCTGAGTGGCTGCAGCACAGCAGCTTTCCTGCTCACTTCCGGAACCGTTCCATCACAACCTGCAGTTTTCACCCTGCTGGGAATCAGATCAGTGAGCGTCGGAGGCTGAGATGAAATTCGGGGCAGTTTACGTCGTTTACTGAGCCTTAAAGTCGGGGGCAGTTGTGTGACGGCTGTGTGTGTGAATGAAGGCGCCTGTCATCTCTCCTTTAATCTACTCAGACAGGCAGCAGATCAGGAACATCATGAGGACGGTGTGATCAAAGTGAGAAGTGGAGCACTTTGAAACTTAAGGTCCCTGCTGTTTTTCCTCCTTTCTCCTCAGTCCCAGCACTTTAATCGGCATCGCGTCGTCCATTCTGCTGTTCGTGGCCATCATTGCCACCATGGTTTGCTGCTTCATGTGCTCCTGCTGTTACCTCTACCAAAGGAGGCAGCAGAGAGGCAGGACACCATATGATGGTAAGACCTTAAATATTTACCTCCATGTGAGAAAATTTTATTTAATAACTGTGTTTTTTTTTTTTTTTTTTTTTTTTTTTCATTTTTGCCCCCCAGCCCAACACATCCCCATGGCCAGCTACCCTGTGGAGCCAATGCACGACGCGTTTGGAAAACCTCTTGGGCCTTCAGAGTATCCACATGCAGGCTATCCTATGGCGCCTCAGTATCGTGGCATGCCTGTTCATTACCCAATGATGCATCCAGGACCTTACCCATCACATCCAGGACCTTACCCATCACAATCAATAGATCCGGCATACAGCCAAGGTAAAACGCATTCGAACATTTCTGTCCACAACTTTTAAGTTCTTTTAAATCAAAGGCTTTTAAATTTTGTGTAATTAATGATGCTCAAAAATGTGAGCAAAACAGGAGCATCGGATTCTGTGGGAATATTCTTAAGAATGTAAATCAGTAACTCTGAGATGTTCAACATATTCAAATCTAACTTGTCCAGTGAAGAGAAGGGTTGATTATTCAAAAGGACAGTAAGTTGAGTCTTCTTCAGCTAGTAACAACCCACGCAACAAACTGTGGTTGCCATTGCAGTCTGGTAACATTTGGTGTGATGCGTTCACTGATGAGAAAAATAAATAAAAAATTTTTTTTTGCGTGCTTGACAGCCGGGTCGCTGGTCAAAGCCTAGCAAGTTGAAAATCGGTTAAATTTGTGACATTTTCACAGAGCGTCTTAAAGCCTTTTGCAAAAGCAATGAAAAATTAAAATGAGTTCAGTAATTTCCATTCTGATGTTTAACATGTTTTGAATAGCAATTTTGTTTACAGAGACATCATAATTTTGTGTTTTTTTAAATTTCTGTTTTATTTATTATTTTTACTTGTTTAATTTTGAATATTTAAAATATCCTCCATTACCAGTGTTAAGTGTTTCTCATAAAATTAAAGTTTATTAATATTTGAGAGGGCTAATAATATGCCATTATCAATATATTACTTGAAAATGGTCTTGGAACAATATTATTGTTTATTGCTAGAATCACTGGGACAATTTATCGTCCAGCAAAATGTATTATGACATCCCTAAACATCTTTTTTCCAAAACTCAGCCTTATTGACAAAGCCCTCAACATAAAGTCACTATAATTGTTAATTTAGCAGCAATGTCGGGTTCACAAATTAAAAAGTTTGTGTTCGAAAATTTTATGTAATTGTTTTCATCTTAAAAAATTGTCTGTTTGATGGTTCAGATTCTAACCTGCTAGTGTTCAGGTTTGTCTTCCTTACATGGCGACTTTTCACCGTTTTACTGAGACTGATCTGTCACCCTGTCATTCTTCCCGACTCAAGTCCTTTTCCTTTAACGCTTTTCTTCAAAGACTAAAAACAACTAAAGCTGTCGACCAAGTGCTGTGTTGTTTTTGTTTTTTACTCGTATGATTTTCTTATTTTTTCAGCCCCTCCACCTTACTCTCCACCTCAGTATCCTGGACACTGATGAGCTCATCTTCACACAAAAACACAGCTGAGAGAAATGACTGTTTGGAAAGGAGAAGGCAGTCTAACGCACCCGTTAAAATAAACCTACAGCTCAACAGGGAGTGGTTTCAATGCGGAGGAGGAAAGGAGGCACTTTAATCTTTGCTTTGTTTACTGTTTGTTTGCAGCGTCGTCCTACGTTTCCAAAGTAGTAATGTAAGTCGTATTCAGTTCCGCAACCTGAATTCAGATTTGCTTTTGCCGATTATTTTTTTTCCATGTCATAAAATTAACGGAGAATCTGTCGAGACATTTTGAGTTTTGCCCTAAGTGTCACTAGAAGACAGTTCTCCCTGGCTTACAGAAAACCAAAGTTGAAGAACATGACCTGTGATGCACTCTTTTAAGTGTCGAAGGGAAAAAATGTGTAACTTTTCTCATGTTTGTTAAATTTAAAGAAACTGCTGTGATTCTGTTTAACAAGTATTTTATCCAGATCCTGAAGTTTAGCATCTTTCCATTTGTGTTTATGTTTCACTGCATCTGGGGCTGAGGTAAAAAAAAAAAAAGGCAAATGAGATGCATGTTTTGATGATAAATTTTATTTGAAAAAAAAACAACAAAACTTTCTTTCACCTGTTAGTTCAAACTCAGCTTGATCTGTTTTGATATACGAGTCGTGCAAATACTTCTGGACATGTTGTAAGTGATGCCATCTTAGCATCATTGTGCTTCCTCAGTTAGGATTAGCTCTCCTCCTCAGCTGTTTTTTATGGTTTAAAATAAACTTTAATATTAGACACACTGCCAGGCAGGAAAACTGCAAATGTTGCATTTTTATTTTCTGTAATTTATGTAGTTACGGGCATTCTACTGTTCAATTTAAACAGTCTACACTTAACATTAATAACACATGAAGAAGAAAAAGAGAGAATATTAATTGCATATTTTGTAAAACTGTCCCTTGGTTTAATATTGTAACAAGTTGTTTTAAAACAGTGTAGTGTTATTGTAACAGAGGACTTTTTTGTTGAGTGTTTGTCATTATTGAGGTTACCTCTTACTGTGAATGACTCCGTTCCATCTGGACTCGGCTACAGAGCCAAAATAAAGTTCTTCCAAGTAGAGATGCATTGATCAGGCTTTTTCTGCGCAGAACTGAGCTCTACTTTTCTTTGAGGTCTAAGCTGCTGATTTCAAATTTGATTGTGTTTCTCTTGTATTGTAAGGACAACAACACATAATTTAAAAATAGATGTACTGCAGGTTTCTTGATAGAATTAGAACTTTAGAATTCATTAAAGAATTAAGGAGGTGAGATTATGTCCATCCATGCATCAAGCACGGATGGACTTTAGTGTTTTTTGTTTGTTTTTTTTAGCTCAAAGTAAGTGCATCAAAATGTATGCATTTGGAGACCACCACCTCCAATCAGAGTCCATTAAAGGAAATCTGATTGACTGATTGGTGCATTTATACTTGAAAGGGTTATCTTGGTATTTTTGAAAATCCTATTTATCTGCTTGTAACATTTATTTCTTTCCTAGTTCAAATTAGAAGATTTATTTAAAAACTCTTAGTAATAGCAATACCCAGAAATTACCTGAGTGAAAGTAAAATTTAAGAAGTTTAGGAAATTATCTAAAAAATATATGCAATGCAAAAGTTGTATTAATGGGTTTTAAACACAAAAACTGGCTTTTTTGCTTTGTACTCCGTTATTTTATTGTGTAGTGATGAATTCTACAAAACTGAAAATAGGATAAAGGATAACTGCTGCTAAGTATTCTGGGATATACAGTAACACATGACAATTTAATTTCTATCACACAGCAGAGACATAATTGAGACACAGATACAGTTACTGCAGCTGTTAGGCAGAATTATGACAAGCTGAGAGGTAAACAGGCCAATGACATTGACTCACCTCTTGCAACTACATGTTAATTAAATCAGCAGCAAAGGATATGCAATACTTTGAGTTAATAACTACGTTTTCCCACCTAAAATTATATGACTTCTCACGTCTGGATTTAACAAAAGATTTTCTAAACTGCCAAGCTGTTCATTAGTTATGTTCAGATTTTTTACGTTAAGCTTCCCGTTGCCCCTGCAGATGACTCCCTGGCTGTATTTAGTTAGATTTGTAGTAAATGCATTTAGAAAACACGGCTGATCAAATTAGTTGACCGTCTGAGATTTATTCTGTATCTTATCTCAGTGTTGATCTTCTCAGTGAACTAGAGAAAACCCAGCACTACTCTTTTTAGTGTAAATTACCAACTTCTGTGTCCAACTGTACAGATTTGTTGGAACTTGAGAACACTGGGATTTTCTCTGTTCCTTTCATAAGTGGTTTAATAAAATTCTTGCTCAATAATGTAAATGTTTGTTTTTGCTTCTAAACCAACTCCATGAGTGTGTTTTAATGAAACTGATTTGTAGATGGAGAAATGACATGTCTATGGCATTTGTCTCTTGCCGTATGGACAGTATGACACTGTAACATAAATGAAATGAAAATAAATTATTTCTATTAATAAAAACTTTAACTTTGGATTGTAAAACATGACAGTGTGTTGTGGACTTTTTATTCTTAGGATTTTGTTTGCTGAACTTGCTTTTATGAGACCTGAAAACAGGATTATTGTGTACTGGCACACGATTGGCCAGTAGGTGTCCATGTTGCCCTGCAGTCACACAAGATGTGTCAATTCTGAGCAAATAACTCCCATAAATACACACCTGCTTTAAATCTGAGGAGCCCCTAATTTTGAATAAAATTTTAATCGTTTTAATGCCAGTTTATGGACATAAGTCCCTGAAAAGCACATGCTCAGTTTAACTACAAGAGTTTGAAAAAATCATTAGATAGTAGAAAACAATCTTTTATTAGAATCTTTGAGCTGCTTTAAAATTCACAATTACAAATTGCTTGCTTGGAACCCATTGTCATTGCAAATACACAGTTTCTCGGAGATATGTAAAAACATCCTCAAAAAGCTGGTAGAAAATACAAATCAGTAAAAACAATCAGTCGATCATATGAGTTGGATTTATATTCCAGCTGGATTTAAGCTAAAGTCTTATCATTAGACTAAGCTGTAGATTCTATCCATACGCATCCAGTATCAGTTTTAGACAAATGGCCCAAATGAAACTATGAAATTAATGTTAAAATCAACTTAAATAAACAGTGACTGGTCTCCTGTGTAAACAGAAACTGTGTAATAGGAAGTCCTAGAGTCGGCTCTGTAAACTCCAGCCCATCCCATTACCTTTAAAGGAGAGTGTACCCTGAACTAAATATGGACATGCACTTTAACTGGATTTCGAAGAATGTCCCAGTCTCACAGTCTGCTTTGATGATGGGAGCCTCTTGCAGTCCATCACTGGTACCCCTCACTGCAGCACTGTGAGTGCAGGATTGATGCCTTTGCTGGCTTTTTGGTGATCAGGATCCAGCAGGACACATTGGAATATTGTAGAAGAGCACCATCCTGACCAAAGAGTACAAGGTTTACCCTCTGGTGCATTAAGTTATTCTGGAAAACTCCAGGCCAGAGATGTCCAGGCGAAAGGTGAGGGGACTGACCTGCACAGGTCGGCAGGTCAGTGAGGACCCAGATCTGGACAACCTGCTCTCCACTCTCTCCCCTGAGGAGATGGAGGAGCTGGACAAGGACCTGATGAGTGTTCCAGACATCAGACCAGAAGACGGGAAGATCATTGCCACCCAGGGGGAAAGCCACCCAGCTCTGAGCAATAACGTCCAGGACTCGACGAAACGAAGCAACCCCAGAGGGAGGCTTGGTCAGAGAGAGCAGTCATTTGAGGTAGGAGGGAAGTGAAAACTTTCAAATTATCCAATGTGAATTTAAATTTCAAGGTAGATTGGTTTAATTTAGGCAATGTTTACAGTAAGATGGAGTTCCAATGGTCACTAATCTTGAGGCAGCTGGGCCTCGTGTGTCCTGAGTCCATCAACTCAAAAATAGTGATCTCCCCAAGGTGACCTGTGTGCCAGGAAAAACTGTTTCCTCCTCTGAGGCTCGTTTGCATCCACACTGCACTCCTTTATCATAGCCATGACCAGAAGAGCAGACCCTGAGAAAGTTCTTTTCCTGACAGCCACAAATGTTTTTGACAGCTACAGAAGGTTGAAGAGCAGCATTTCTGTCAGTCTGTGTATTTAGAGAAGAAGCTCTCCAGTCTGTGACACTGTGGAGCTTCTTAATCCCAGCCTGATGGAATTCCTCGCTTGATTGCTCCTACGCTCGCTGCCTTTTAAGGACACGTCTGCCAGGGCCGCGACCGCACGCAGCAAAGCAGTTGGAGGCTCACAAATCAAACACTTAGCAAGCTACTGGCTTCAAACATGTTCCTGCACTGTACAAAATTGCTTCCCTGTTCTTTTGCTGAGTTGAAACACATCCCCCTGGGTTTGAAGGAGTGTGTAGATGGAGAGCAGCTTTAAAAGAGACCCACAACTGACCATCTTGCAAAGTGTGTGCACTGAGTGGGAAATAGTGCCTGACAAATATATACTCCATGAACCTTTTTGCATTTTGTTGTATTTCAACCAAATACTTCAGAGTTTTTATTGGGATTGTATGTGAAGAGTCAACACAAGGTGGTGCATAATTGTGACATATCACTGGCTTTATGTTTATGGTCATTGAAAGGAGGAAACCCAGTTTCAAATCTTCAGTTTCTTCCATTTTTCTTGTGTATTTATCATCATCATCCATCGTCCCAACAACTCTTACCTGATTCTCTGACCCAGTTCAGAAAAGTGATGCTGCCACCACCATGCTTCAATATGCAGGGTTAGGTTACCTCCAAATTAGTGGTGCACCAATAAATCAGCCTTGATTTCTTTCATCTTGGAAGATCTGTGATCGGCAAATACTTACATGTGAAGCCTGTCTTATTCACCGATCTTATCCTCCTTGGCAAAGGTCTAAAAATCAACCACTGTCCTCTTTGTCTCTCCCTTGAGAGAGGGTTGACAGACAAACCCACCAACCAGGTCATGTCTGTACATTTGCAGTTAACAATAGTCACCTCACTGCTACCAATTCAGCAACTTTCTTGCTGCATTTAGCAACATTTCAAAATTAGCATCAGCCAAAATCGAAATCGGCAGGTATGGGCTTTTAATAGATTGGTGATCGGCCAGACAACTGTAATCAGTGCATTCTTACTCCAAATATATTGTTTTGCATCAAGGTACTTTATGTGTCGTGGCCATTTATGTAAAAGTTTTGTAGTTTATAATTTTTACCAGTTTTGTTTTGTTCTTTGTGTAGTGGAAATATATTTAAGTTAATTTAGATTCAAAATTTGTAATTCATTTTTATATTTGGAATTATTTAGATTACATTGTTAATTGTTAGACCCGCCCACCAATTTGAGCGATTAAGAACACACCGGGTGCTGGGCGCGGGGTGGATTGTTTGGTGGATGTCTGGTGTGGACGGGAGGCTTTTGGAAAATGATTTTTTGACCACTTGAACATTTGAACACTTGAACACTGGAACAGTTGAACATTAAATCGAGACTATTTTTTTTTATTTCAACTAAGTTACAAGACTTTTTATTTCAACTTTAACAATAAATGAATCAGTACAAGTGCGTACAAATCCCAAACCACCCGTTACCACCCACAGCCTTTATTGGAGTTTATTTTTGTTTTTTGGAACCGAAGGCTGCGACATTATGTGAGGAGTCGAGAAATTGGAAGAGCAGGTGAAACAGAGCATTTCCTTCCAAATGTATGCTCTGTTCCCCACCTGACTTGTAGACTGTCCTGTATTGGTTGTACTGTATGTTCCAAGTTCTTTATATTTTTTTAGATAAAATAATAAAATGCCCAATGCTTGAGCTATTGTTTCTCCATACTCTGATACCCCTAAGCTAATTCCACTTCAATCTTAAGACATTACCTAATTGGTAAATGGTGCCAATTTGTGTCAGATAATTGTATAAATTCATGTGTTCTCTGAAGGTCTCAAAGATTTCTTGAAGAACTCTAATTAACAAACATCATCATTAAGAATAAAGGACACATCTGTCAAGAAAAGTTGTGAAATTCAAAAGAAAAATGGGCAAAAACTAAAGTTACAAAGATATCAACATCCACTTAAACTGACGCTCAGGAAAGGCGTGTAATGATCTGAGAAGTCAACAGCAGTAACTGACGGCAGAGGTACACAGCTCAAGTTTGGACAACTATTCTATTAATAATAATATTTTACTTTATGTGACAAAGTTACTGTTTGAGGAAGTCTTAAGAAATCCTGTTTGCATTTACCCAGACCTCAAAGGTAAATATAAAAAATCAGAAGAGGTCCATCTGGATTAGACTATAATTTAACTTTCTGCCGCACTGTGTGTGGAGAAAAACTGACAAGATACATCAACCTGAACACACCGTCACCATGGTGACAAAAGGTGGCGGTAGCATTATGTTATGAGTGTTCTTTCCTTCAGCAAGGAAGATGTTAGGAGCTAAATACAAGACTGTTCTACAAGAAAACCTGATACGTTCTTCAAAAAGTATTGGCTCAATGCGTATGCATGCTACTTGTTCCAGACTTTTATTTGTTTAAAAATACTTCACTTTGTGTCGGTTCATTGCATAAAATCCAGTTAAAATACATTGAAGTTTGTAGTAGCAATATGACAACTTAATTTAAAGTTTTTAAAGATCAAAAACTTTAAATTAATTTACTGGGGACTGCAAATGCAACCTCAAACTCTAAATCAGTGACATATTATGCAATTACTTCCTTTGCACTCACTGTTCATCCTTCTGCAGGGAGAACCAAAGAAAGAGAGCCGGAAGCAGGAATACCTGAGGAAGATGGGCCTCAGCCAGGAAGGCGACGATGATACGAAAGTAGGAGTACGAAGACGGTCTAGTGTGACGACTGACAGAGATGCCAAGATGGAGGACAGAAACAGCAAAGAATGTGAAAGTGTGAAGGAAGAGCGAAGCTGGCGTTCGAGTAGATACAGCAGGAAGGTTGAAAGTGATGCAAAGGAGGATCTGAATGAGAAAGAGAAATGTGAGGATTACAGATCAAAAGACAGGAGGGAAAACAGAGAAAGCACAGGAAGCAAGACAAAGGAGATGATCTCCAAATTACAGGAAAAAAAAGATGAGAACAAAGAGAAGGAAAAGAGAGAGGACTGCAGGAAAAGAGATGATAGTAAAACCAAAGATATCATCTCAAGGCTGCGTGAAAAGAGCGAGAAGGAGGTGGGAAAGGAAAGGGAACGAAAATCCGAGAACATCCGGACACAGGGGCTTGTCTCGAAAATGGTTGAGAAACAGGCCAAAGTACCTGAGATCCAATCCCAAGAGACTAAACAAGCAGAAGGTAAAAACAAGCCTGAAGCCAACAAGCTAGCCGACAAATCTGAGGAGCAGGTGACACAGAACAAGGCAGAAATTAGAACAGACAGGGAAGAGCTGGTTAACCACAGTGACCATGTGAAAGAGAAAGACAGAAAGATCAGCACTGATATGAAAGCCGAGGAGAAAAGGGAAAATGATGACACTAAAGAAAGACTTATCAATGCAGAGGAAAAACCAAAACTTGGAAACTGTGTGGCCAAAAACAGCCCAAGCAGCAAGACCAAGCGGGAGGAAGAGGAAGATGAAGACTCGAGCATGTTCGATGAGCTGATGGAGCAAGTCCGTAGCAACGACCCCTCCCTCACCGAACTCAACGTCAACAACTCAGAGGTCATCAAGGCAAAAACACTCATCGAGTTTGCACAGGGCTTGCACAGCAACACCCACGTGAAGACGTTTGCGTTGGCCAACTGTCGAGCAGACGACCACGTGGCTTACGCCATCGCCGCCATGCTGCGTAGCAACAAGACCATCACCAGCATTAACCTGGACTCCAACCATCTCACCGGCAAGGGCATCCTGTCTCTGATCCAGTCACTGCACTACAACGCCACGCTGACGGAGCTTCGATTTCAGAACCAGCGTCACATATGCGGCGGGAAGACTGAGATGGAGATGACCAAGATCCTGAAGGACAACACCACACTGCTCAAACTGGGCTACCACTTTGAGTTGGCAGGGCCGAGGATGACCACCACCAATATCCTGAGTCGCAACATGGACAGACAGAGACAGAGGCGCCTGCAGGAGCAGAAGCAGGCTCAGGCCAACGGTCAGAAAAAAGGGACCCTCGAGGTACCCAAAACAGGAGGTGGAGGGTCTTTGAAGAGTTCGCCAAAGTCTTCCCCAAAACCCTCTCCAATTCCTTCGCCCATGCCTTCCCCTAAGCTGACTCTCAAAAAACGAGCTGGAGGTTCTGCTCCTCCACCACCTCCTCCTCCTCCAGGTGGTGGACCGCCTCCTCCTCCACCTCCCATGATGGATGGAGACCGCTCCTCTGGTGGCAAGAACTCAAGGGACCAACTGCTAGCCTCGATCAGAGGAACCAACATCAAGCAGCTAAAGAAGGTAGGAGCAGTGTGACGTATTTATAGAAAGATCATCTCATTCAGATAGACTCACATCTTATTCTTCCCACAGGTGCCAGTACCAAAATGGCTGCAGTAACACTTCTTGATGGAAAATTCAGAGAACAAAAAGAAAGGGAGAACACACACCTCATCACAGGAGATAAACGTCCTTGATGAAGAACAGTGCATCAGGAAGGAGGGGGAAATGTGAGCTTTTTGCCCTCTTTGAGATTTCTCCCCCCAAACACTGGACCAAATGGACTCTGTGGAGAACAAGTGATGCAGGTCTCTACAGAGAGTGCCATGAAATGTTGCCTTTTCAGTTCATATTGATGCTTTTTTTGCACTATATAATATGAAGCTGATCATATAACATGTTGGTGTGTGCAGTGGATATCACAGGTTTACACAGCCTTATTGAAATTGTACCTTTTTGTAGAAAAATAATTAAACAATGAGAAATCATTTCAAATTGTTTTCCACTTTTATTGTGACATAACCTTTACAAATAAAATGAAATCAAACTTTGGACAGAATATGGATCACGTTTATAGATGTCTACAAAATACTAAATAAGTACAAACTAAACAAAAACAATACATAAACAACTTTTTTATTTTATTTTCCTAAATACAATTCAAGAAATGATAAATTGAGAGCAAATCGAAACAAAATCATTTTTGAGTTGGAGTTGACAAATTACAATACAAACATTTCAAGAGGGAATCTAAAACTAAAATATTGATCTTATCATGTTACCGATCCAATACTTACACCGACTTGGTATCGATATTATCAATATTTTGCATCAAGCTGTCCACCTCCATTGCAAAATTTTAATGATCTACCAGATTGTCCACAGCCCTCTTGAGGTGAGCTTGCAGAATTTTCTGGAGAAATTGATCTCTAGAAATTGAGGCCCATTTTATTAGCCTCACAGCATAATTGCTTAAGACATATTTTGGCAAAACTGCAATATCTGCGTAATGTTGATCTCCTCACACTGATACGTCACCATGCTGTGAGGCTGTAATTTATCAGACCTTAAAACATTTTCTCTTAAAGTTTTGGGGACTCCAGATAGTCCCATAAGACCACATGGCTTTTTTGAGGAAAATGCTGTCATTTAGCAAATGTACTCCCTAACACAGATATATGGTAACATGTCACATTAAAGGTAGTAAATATTTTGAACTGATTCATTATGGTCTCTTTTTTAAAAATAAATCCAGTGTATTTGAAGAGGGCTCTGTAAACCTCTATTTGATCCACTGTATACTGTATGAGTTAAGTTGAGTGAGGTGGGAGCATGGGATGAGTTTAGTTTCAAATAACTATAAATGTATTGCTTAAACAAAAGTTTATCACTGATGTACTGAACTTTAATTTGACCCCTTATTTATTAGTGGAGGCCCCACAGCTGTAGATGTGTTCAACTGGGTGGAAATATCAGGGAATTAACAAACACGGAACCAAACTTTAGCAAATCTGAGTACCGAAACAAAACCGAACAAAACAAGATCATGAACACCGTTTTATTTTTGGTGTCATGTCTTTTTTTAAACATCTCAGACAGTCCAGAGAAATCCTGAAACATAATGAGGGATTTTTACAATGGAAATATTTGCATATTGCCATTTATCAGACAGAGTGAATGGTCCTATAGTATCTGATATATTTTACAGAGAATCATTCTAGCCTGGCTGTTTTGTTATCAGACTAAACTTTCTTTTAATACTGCTTCATGTCTTAACCTTTTACTGGTTTAAATTTTAATCTAAATATCAGCCTGAGCAGAACTTGACACTATGTGGCGAGCTAAAATCAGAGCTATCTGAAGATAAACACACGCGTTTCTTTACATATGTGTCTTTGACAGAGCCTGTATGCCTTTATTAAAAGATCCTGGTATGTTTGTGAGTGTAAAATTATGTCTGCCTGATGTATGAAATAAATATGAATGAATTTTGTGTTAAGTGTTTGATACATTTGAGCTGTTTTTTAGTCTGCATGAATCCACATATTGCAAAACCTTGGATTTATATTTTGTCACATCACAACAAGAACAGACTTTGATGCTACATAAAATTAGGAGACAGAGCAACTCATAGTGCTAGATTCATAAGTCAAATGACTTTTTTCATAAAGGAAAATATAAAAAGCATGCCATTTCTTTATATCCAAATATCTAAGTGAATATGTTTGAGAGTCCAATGTATCTTTGTGGAAGTGGAGACTAATGTTTGAACATGTTCTAAGTTGGATTTGTTGGAAAAATAGTTGAATATCACATTTTAAATCTTCCTACACATTCTCAATTGGATTTGGGTCTGGACTTAGACCATTCTAAAACATGTTTATCTCAGCCATTCCATTGTAACTGGCTTTATGAGCTACTGTTGCTATTCTGAAGTCATATGAATCCTCTGAAACTTTTTCTTCCAGGATTGACCAGTATTTAGCTCCAACCATGTTCTCATCAACTCTGTATGATGGCCACCTTGTTCCACATATTCGTTGTTTGGAGACCAGTGAGGTTTTTTCCACAAGTGTGAAATGGAGAGCTACAGCCTTGAGGGTGATAGCATCAATGTTATTGCTCTGTGCTTGAAATGACTTCACAACTCTTTAAATTTACTGCATTGTTTTAAAAGCTGGTAGCAGAACAAAATCAATCTTTTTCCCCCTTCTTTAAAGCAAACACATAGTCTGCAGTATTGGTCTTTAAATATATTTACAACGTGTCTGTAACACTCTTCATACCATCTGTAAATTGCCAAACACTAATGCATGACATTTGCTCCTTATCTTGCTGATTGTACCTGTCATATAAACAGCGTGAATTATTTTCCATCTAAATTGTCTGAAATGGTGACCGTCATCCAGAGGGCTTGGAGGAGCAGAGGGGAACAGCAGCAACAACAGCTCAGTTTATCTCTCCAAACCCTGCCTCAGCCTCTGTATCCATGAATTGACCGTATTTGGTCATTTCTCAATGAGGGCTCGCTCCTTAGAACCATTCCTTTCCCCCTTTCTAATAGTGGGCAGCAGGCCAGCTGTGTGTCTGGGCTGTGGCTGCTCCTCTGACCAGCAACGCTCATATCGGATGGAGGAAAAAAGGGGAAGGAATGAAAATGTTGAGCTTACTGACTCAGAGCCAGCAGAGGGGGTTCCAGAAAATATAGTCATTTAAAAGGGGTGGAAAAAATGTAGCTATAACCACAATGTTACATAGATGTAACTAATTGAGGTTCGACTTTGCAAGTCACATTTATGCTTTGTAAAACACTTGAAAATTGATATGAACAATAAGCAAATAGCTGATTATGTGTAAAAACATGCATCGTGCTTATCTGACTGACCTTCTACACTGCTAAAATGAGTTTAAAAAAAATAGGAAATGCATGAAAGCATTGATGATATGCCTGCTGGATCGAATAGAGTAGCTTTTCAAACTGATACAGTGAGAATAGATCTGGTTAACATTAAGTTGTTGAACCTTCTCACCTCTGCAGTGCTTTTTTAATGTTTGAATTACTTTCAGCAGTATAAATCCTGATAATAGACATGATTGCCAAGGTAAGCAGATGCCAGAATTTAATTATGCTTATATTATGGACTGACCAATGAAAACCAGTTTAAATACAAATCTTTTAAAGTGATGAATATTTTTGTTCACATTCTTTCAATTGAAATCTCACCTATAAATCATTCAGATGCAAAGTAAAGATATAACAAAGATCCTACTTTAAAACAGCTCTTGAGTCACTGTCTTACTTGTAATATGCAATAAAAACACATTGTGTGTGAATTTCTTTAAAAATCTTATATAGAAAAGGCTCCAACAATTTTTACAAATGGAGAATAATAGTCACTAATTTCAGAGATATGCTATTTGGTGAAAAAATAGCATTTATCTGATGAGTCCCTGTTTCCATTAAATACTGTTTCATGTTTTTTTTTGCTGAAAAATATCACAATCTACAACTCTTTGAAGATACTGAGATAATATGAGGTATATGATACGAATTTCCCTTTGGAATAAATACATTATTTTTGAATTGAATTAACTATATTTCATTAATCTGTATTACTGAGATACACTTTCTGAAATTAGTAACAAAAAAATATTAACTTGCACAATTTTCCATTTTTCTGAGTTGTAAACTGCAGAGTAAACCTGACTATATACACATTTACTCGATAGAGGGCAGTATTCAATTTCAAAGTTGGTTTGCGATTACCCAATCAAAATAGAAAAAGACGAAGGAGAACTTACGTCAGGGGGGAACATCGAAAGAACAAAATGGAGGAGTATGCTAGAGAACCATGGTGAGTTTTAAAACAACAAAAACACTGTTTTAGTGACGTCAGCTAAAAAAACCACGGTAGTTGCTTAAATTTGAATAGGGATCTTGTTCGGTGTCTATCGTTGTTGACAATGTTACCGTCTGTAGGATATTTGAAACATCTAATCAGCATCGGTAAGCTGGCTAACATTAGCTGTAATGCTAACACCCCATAGCAAATGAATAGGATGAGTGCGCTAACATCAGGCTTCATGGCTAGAATCACGTTGTTAGTGACCTTGTCGGCTTTTTCGCCCACATGTCACTGTCAAACATTTAGTGACTAAAGAGTAACAGAATGTGAACAACAAACTGCACATCGTCGGCTTTTTCTTGTTACCGCTAATATAAAAGTTGCTGTTGGGGGTAATATTTCAGTTATTGTTGATTGAGCTGTTAGACCAGTTAGCTAGCCATCTCCATGCTAACTATCCACGATTACAACACAATGTAACAGGTTTATTTTTCGGTGTATGCTTGACTTGAATGTACATGTAAAGGGAGGTTTAAATCCGGATTTGGCGTCGTAGAGTTTTTAGATCACCTTTATGTAGAGAAATGTAATCATAGTTGTGACAAAAACTACTTATCAAAGCATGTCCGATGAGTTAAAGGTTTATTTTCTTAAGCTTTTAAAATGGAAACGATCGTTTTGAATTTTATACAAATTTTTCCTCTATGGTTACAGTTTATAGCTGCTAGTTTAGAATTAAAAAGCTTAACGTCACATTAAATGTTCGAGTTAGATTGACTCGAACATTTAAGGTGGTATAAGTCCCCTTAGCTTATATCACCTTAAGGAGATATTGGCATTTCTAATCAGCTGCCTGTGTTATTTATTGCGAATCAATAATTATTTTAAATTCTACTGGTAAAATAAAATGCTCCAATCAAACAATAGCAAAGAGATTTTTTTAAAATTTGTATTTACTTTTCTCTTGTTCTTTAAACAAAATCATTAAGGGCATCACCTACAGGGCTCTAAATAGTTAGGCTCCTGATTATATCTCATCTTGTAAATGAGCTTTTGGCTGCTTATAGCCTCTGGGCTTTGTGGCTTACGGTTCTTTATGAATAAACATTCTTTACTTAAATAGGACATGATAATTTAAGAAAGGTTTATCTGTAATATCTATAGTGTTCTTTTTTAATTTGAGGGAGGTTTGATAAGTATTTTCAAATTATTTAAATATAACAAAATACATATATGCTATAAAGAAAAAAATAATACAGAATGAATCTTCCCAAAGTTGACCATTCTGTTCTCTGTGGATTGAAATTAAATCAAACTAGTGTCTGTGAAGCAATTTTGAAGGAATTTTGCTTAACATTGTTTTAGAAAGTGGAAGAGCAAAAATTTGACTCAAGCTTTTTGCACATTATTGCCCTGTTGTTATTGTTAAATAATTGTATTTAACAATAAAATTGCTGTAGCATAATTTCCTATAGTTGTGCAGCAGTCGGTGTTGTCTGTATTTAGCCAGTGTTATTGTAGTCATCTTGGATGTTATGCCTGGAAACCTTGAAATCAGAAATGTAAGAATTATTGCAGGCTGCTCATGTAAATGGTTTAATTTTCATGCATTTTAATTTGATAGAATGGTGAGATTATGCTGTTGATATTTTTAATCATATTCCCCAGAGTGTCTTCATGTAACTGACACACAAACAGCATCTCAGATATTTTTTAAATGTGACTTCAGACTCAAGATATTTTATATTTGTTATATTACTTACTTTCTTTCCTTCTTTCAGCCCCTGGAGAATTGTGGACGACTGTGGTGGAGCTTTCACCATGGGAGCCATTGGAGGAGGAATATTTCAGGCAGTGAAAGGTTTCAGAAATGCACCTTCGGTAAGTTACCAAGCCACAGTATATTACAGACTTTTTCTTAATCACACATTTTCAAAAAGCCAGCACTGGCATTAAACACACTGGCCTTGTGGCTCTGAGACTTGTTCAAGGATACTATGATTTATGAATGGGGCCTTGGTCTGTGTTTATTTGAATTGAAACATGGTCATTTCCACTTATAAAGTTTTGTTTTTCCATCTTTTAGTTTTTACCAATATGAGCTGAGAATCGGTTTCCACTAATCAATGCTATTGGTGCTCTTGTTTGCAGGGGATGAGCCACAGAATGAGGGGGAGCTTAACTTCCATCAAGACCCGAGCTCCACAACTAGGAGGTAAGAATAAATACCCCAAAACAAGTTGTTCTTTTACAAACATTGTCTGCAATCTAGTTCCCTTTTTATCACTAACACATTTACAGTTCAGCTTTTCTTAACTGACCTCATTGTCCTGTGGTCTAAAGTACTTTAAGGTTTTGCTTTTTGCTGCAATCAGTTGCAATCATGTAAACAGTCAGTCAATGCCTTCAGTTTTCTCTCTATTCTTTTGTGTGTCTGTGTTTTTCAGGTAGCTTTGCAGTGTGGGGAGGCCTCTTCTCCATGATTGACTGTGGTTTAGTAAAAGTGCGAGGCAAAGAGGATCCCTGGAATTCAATAACAAGTGGGGCCATGACGGGTGCGATCCTCGCTGCCAGAAGTGAGTACATTAAGCGGACGTTTTAAAAATGTCAGATTTTTTTATTTTGCTTTTAATTTTATATTTAATTATTATTTTTTTCATTCTGAACTACAAGTTTCTTGTGTTAAAGCTGTTTCTTGTGTCCACAGATGGACCAGTAGCCATGGTGGGCTCAGCAGCGATGGGCGGTATTCTGCTGGCTTTGATAGAAGGTGCTGGAATCTTACTTACAAGGTTTGCTTCTGCACAGTTCCCAACTGGTGAGTAAATCGTTAAAAGTGCTTTTTTTCATTAACTCTCCAACATTGTTTAACATTGTGTGTAAAATCAAGTTTTAGATGTGAAAATACCTGAATATAAGCGTCTGTATTCTAACTAAAATGCCCTTCTGAAAGATTATTTTGATTATCTGATTATTTTGATGTGAACTTTAGAATCACTTCAGCTTGCTTGAGCTAAATATGAAGGATGCTGTTTGATTTGGCAAAGGAAAAAATGTTGACTGTAAGCCAGCTTTACTTCTGGTTACTCATCACCTGACGTGTATGTTTACTTTACTGTAACAGAGTTAGTAACGTCCCTTCCTGCTGATAGGGCTCAAACAAAACAATCTCTCGTCTCCAGGCAAATGGAAACAGATGTTATTAACAACAGGTTTATTATTAGAATTATGTTCAATGTTCTAATTTAATCCAGGGACATAAAATGCCGGCCAACCAAATATTTGATTTATTTGGTGGGGGTTAAAACATTGATAACACTGTAGGAGTTGACAAACCCCAAAAAACTAAGGTTGAATTATTCCAGCAATAGTGTAAGGTTATGACAGTATTAGAAATTGGAGGGGAGACAAAACATGAGTTAACTTCTTTGACAAATTTTCACAAAGAACTTTTGAAAAAGGTATGGTTATTGTTGATAGTGACACATACTATCACTGTGTATTTAAAAATAACATTTTCTGTCTGAATACATTTTCCAAAAGAAGAATTACAGTTCTGGATTAAAGAAAGTGATTTTTTTTGTTAGTAAAAGGGTCTGTAAGTTTAGAATTTTGATTTTACAACCTCTTTTTTTATACCAACTTTAAAAATGAAATAAAGCAACTGTGTCATTAGACAAATATTGATTATAGCTGTAGCATGTTTCCAAACTTGATGAGTATTATTTCACAGTAATGATATATACATATATTTCAAATAACAGCAATTTTGAAAATGGGAAATTAAATATACTTGATCAATCAGAATTTGAAAAAGAAATTTAGGCTAAAATTGGTTAATTCCTTTTTCTCTTTTTAATTTCCAATATCCAGAGTACAGAGTGAAACAATCATGTGATAGTGCGATGCGAACGGTTTTGACATGCAGTGTGCTCAAACGTCTGATGTTTGTTGTTTCAAACTTCCGATCGGCTCCCACATTGCTCTCATATTTATGTTTGTTTTTCCTCCTCAGGACCCCAGTTTGCCGAGGAACCTTCTTCTGCTCCCATTCCCACCTCTCCCTTTGGGGACTACAGACAATATCAGTGAGAGGGCCGCACTCCCCTCTTTTATCCACTAGATTTTTTTAAATTCCTTGCTGAAGATAAAAAGAAGAGATGAAGGTGCAGACTGTCATCTTATTTTTCTGTTAAAAACTATACCCACTGTCATGACCTCATGATCTGTTACGGGGAGCGAAGGACAGAACTCATCTTCATTTTTTTTCTTTTATGAGATGTACAGATCTGCCTTTTGCCATTCTCAGCCTTTTCACATGCATCTGTGTTGCTCGGAACAGCTTTGGGGTGAAAGCTGTTTATTTGTGACTATGAGATGCACTTTCTGCTTTGGTGTGACATACGTATCCTTACAGACGAGCTGTGATGGTGTTGAATCTCAGAAAAACACGTCACACATGAAACATAATGACATTTCTAAAACGTAAAAGAAGTTTGGCTTGTATTCATTTATGTCAGTTTTTTTTTGCCTTTTATGTCATATGCTTGAGTTGGCCAGCAACTCTGTGCTGGCCTTCCTCTTTTATTCAGTAAAATAAGGAAACTTCTTTCAGAAACTGATCCATTTCTGAAGTAGTTTGTTTTTGGGTGAATTATTTATTTTAGATTGTAAAGAGTTATATCAAATTGTTCTGTTTTCTGTGATAGTAATTTTTCCATTCAACACAGTGCGAGAAATACTGCTAAGGGTAAAGAATGGCACCGGCAGTTCATTTCAAGAGAGCAACTCAAGCAAGGGATTGATGTGTAATGTATTAAATCTGTATAACAGATTGTACAATGGTACAATAAAGATATTAATTGTTAAATGTTTGCTGTACCATTCAGTTTTGGGTCAAGATTCAGTTGTAACATGTTAATATTTTGGCCTGCTGCCTTGGCAGGTTTCAGTTTATCCACTAGAGGGAACTCTTCTAAAAGCACCAAGACCAAAATGTCTCTTTTTCCCAACTGGGCAGCTTTCTCGTTAAAGTTGTACAAGTGACACATGAGGGAGCACTTCACCTGCATTTTTGCATGGTTGTAGTCCTGCATTTTGCATGCGAAGGACATTTCGAAAAGCGGATGTTAAAGGATGTTGGTTAGTCTCTGAATCATCAAAAGCAGAAATACCTTATTGTGAATTTGTTGTGCAAATTTTTACTTGTAGAAGATGTATTTTTGTCATGAGAAGATAAACTGGCTCATGATTAAAGGAAGGACGTCCATTAAGCATTGAAAACCACAACGTGTTTGATGGTATTTAAAAAATATCTAGAATCAAGAAATTTTGAATCAAAATATCTTCTAAATTAGTTTTTGAAATATAAATGGGCATTAATTTTGCCTAACAGCATTGCGAAGAGTACAAGTACAATGCCAAGCAAAAATACAAATATAGCTTGAACTTCTTGATATTTTGTCATTTTAAATCCATTAATTTTGATGTATCGTAAAAGATAGACTAACATAAACTGTGTTTCAGTGAAGTGGAAGCAAAATTATACACTAAAGTGTGCATGACACACTTCCCAGAATATTATTTATAAAAACTGAAAAATGTGTCATTCTCCCTTCTTTTTATAAGTATGTGTCTGTTGGTCTATCAGGGGAAAAAAATCACAGTAAACTACATTGAGGTTTTGTGGTTATAATTTGAGAAAATGTAAGCAGCTTTAGGACTATAAATATTTTCAAAACACAGTCTGTTTAGAAAAAGTAAATGTTTACCGTAAAGAGAAGACCTGAGACTGCTGATACTTGCTGTATTTCAACTGGATAACCAAACATCATTTCACACTAGTTCTGGAAAATGTTTATTGGTATTTCCCACGACTAAAAATAAAACAAATAATGTGATGTCAATATATTTTAAGGACATAGCTTCTGCAAAAAAAAAGAAAAAGAAATCCTGCTTAGCTAAAAGTGCATATGCATAAGAGAGGATTTGGCTTCATTAAATGTAATTGACACCATTTTACCATTGGATTTTTTTTTAGACTTTCTTCTTTTATGTTTTTTTGTTTCATTGATTGAAACCTCAGCGAGTTTAAACAGATTTTTACGCAGATCCCTTCCAAAACCAGTTTGGTGTATATTTCGGACCATTGTCAAGTGGGAACACCCAGCAGGGTTAAAATTTCCACCTGCTTTGGATAATTCACCAGCATCACTGGCAGAGAAACATAGCTTCATCATGATCCTGCCACCACCATGCAGTTTGTGCTATATTTTTTTTATTTGCTTAGCGGTTTTTAAAACATTAAATTGAGTTCTCAGCAAATTCTATAGAGATTAGCTACACAAAACATGCAGGTTTGTCTTCCTTCTATCTGCTTTATACCCCTTAGCATGACACTGCCATCCATGTGTTTGACAGTTGCAGTTCCATGTTTTTTTCATACTTACTAGAGTTGTTCACAAGTAATATTCAGACCACACAACACATACCTGGCTATTTTATTATTAGGTAGGTAATAATAATAATAAAAACATAAATAAAGTAACAAATCCTATCCTGTTTTCTAAACAGGGCTGATCTGTGCACGCTAAACAAAAGTAAAAGAGAGGTCATGCACACTCAATGTTTTCACATGTGTCTAAAAATGACTGAGTTATTATGTGTATTCGTGTCGGCCCATGTGTCATGCCCTTTTAAAAAAAACGAGAAACGGTCCGGGTGACGTCCGCTGCCTGCGCTCTCAGACGCCGCCGCCGCCGCTGGAGGAGAACTCACGAACTGACACTTGCGGAGCGGCGAGAGACAGCGAGCCAGAGACGGTGAGTTGCGCTGCCAAACTTTACTACGTGGTCAAATAAGCGGTCAGATAAGTCGCGACGGAGAGCGCGGCGAGGACGTTTGCAGGAGCGGACACGATAAAGCGAAGTGCGCTACGCTTGTTTCATTTTGTCGGGGGCTAAGAGAGAAGAATTGTCTTCAAGTAAAAACCGGAGTGAGCACTCCCCATTTTAGTCAAGGCCAAGCGGAAGGGCAGGTAACGTTAGCTATCGGTTTATGTCATTTTCTGGGGAAATGTAGAGCATTTCGGTTTGATTAACAACCTCCTATGTTTGGTTGACGTTTGAATTACTAAACGAGCTCGGGCGCCGGACATTTCTGACAGGCTTGGCTGTGTTTTGGTAACACTCAGAGGAAAGGAATGTGTCGGCTGGTTAGCTCGGCTGCTAACGAGCCGCAGCTAACGGTGTGAGCAGCAGTCAGTTAAGCTGGCTAGTTAGCGGCATTTCGCTAACAAGCTTCATAACGGGACTTAGGCTGATTGCTTGCCTCAATCTAGATTGCCCGTAAACAGATGTTGTCCTTAATTACCCAGATTGAAGATTTGTAGTGTTGGGTAGGATTTAGCTGTAAGCAGGCTTACGAGTTAAACAGAATTTGATTAATTTTATGGTTAAATAAATCGACCGATTGGTGTTTTTCGGCGGCCAATGTCGCCGAGCTTGAGGGATTTACAAAGCATATTTGTTTGGTGTCAGCCAACATCTAATTGACTAGCATCACTGGGATAATGGCAGAAAAAATACTTTCACAATGGTACCTGCATCACGTAGATTTCATAAAATATAATGAACTTATAAAGCAAATTTACCAATTTGGATACTCAAAATTAAACGATAGAAATCTAGTTTTTCTTTGATGTAGAAAAGCAAACTTAAGCAGCTTTTCAGATGAATCTAATCTGTAAGCGGTGAAATTATTCTTTGATTGAATTAAATAAGGGAGATCTGATCTGCAGAATCAGCAAATTGGATGCTGTGGACAGACAAAATAATAAGACTTTTACACGTTTTCCTTTATAAGTAATATTTTCTGTCTCATTTCTTAAATGAAAGGTTATTACAGTTAAGAATTATGGTCTTACTGTTTCACAGGTTTCTTTAAAGATTTGCTTAATATTAGGGTTAACTTCCTTTTTGGTAGACCAAAGCCCCCCAGTAGGCAAAACAACATTTAGCTGTCCACAGATGTGCCTGGCTTTTAATTTATTCACTGTGCTCAAGTGAGGTGGTGACTAATTATTGTTTTATAAAGAGACACAAATCTTCCTAATAATAATAACCTAATAGTAAGGAACCAGATGGGATCTGCAGCCTCTTTTTCAAGACGAACCTTGCATGAGAGCAGCACTGTAAGTTGGCTCTAGTGATCAGTTGGTCCACCTCTACTAATCATGTGTTGTCGTTGTGTTGGCTACCGCTCTATGGTGTTGTCAGAGCCACAGATTGCAGGGATTTAGCATGACCTGGAGTGATAAGCATATGCCGGAGCCGTAAGCAAATTAGGTAGAGTCACAGTGAGATAACTCAAGCGCTGCAGCGGCTTTCTCTTGTCCGACCCCACGGTTTGTGTCGGTCTGTTGCTAGGTGTCTTAGCAGCGGCGACAGTAATGTGAAACAGGAAAGGTGTGCACGTTACTGTGAAATTGTAAGCACACAGGCATGTCAGCTGTATCACATATTAGCCTGTAAAGCAGATCTTTCTGGGAAGCGGCCTGTTGGTAGGGGTTGAAACAAGATCCACGATGACTTCCGTGTAAACCTTTAGTGAGAGAAAGTGTAAACTTTTTGCTTCAAAATCTTAGTTTCCCTACATTCTGTATCTCATATCTTTTACGCCAAAGTATATGCCATCTATCTCCCTTCTTATACCTGCCGTCTTGGTCTTGCACAGGAACATTGACTGAGAGTTATTTTAGCTGATAGCTACTTCTTTTCCATCCTTTCAGCATGAAACTTCTTGTGCTTTGGAAAGAGGATGTGGTTACAGGTCAGTGCCCCAGACACTCAGATGCATTCAGTTGACAGTTACAAACCTTTTGTCATAATCATGCCACAGCAAAGTTCTCTGGTGACTAGGTGCTGTTTTGCTCTGAGTCATTCTTACATAGTGGATCTGAAGGAAAAACACAAGTTGCTTTATCACAATATTTTAAATGCATGTGCAGAATGAGTAATTTAGTCCTTCAGTTTTAGGGGGAGATCAGAAACACATTGTTAGTCAGATGTATGTGTTTCCTGAATTTAGATGTTTTATGTGCAAAGATAATCTACCTGAATTTGCCGCTATTTTGAAAGCACAGCATTTCTTCTTTCAGAGCTGCTTTACGTCTGGTGTTAACTGGTGTATTTTATTGGCTTGTAAATTCTCTCCTTCCTGGGGATTTTTATAAGAAAGAACAATGCAAGTAATTAGAGTAAATTAGACACAGAGTTGAGTTAATTTGCTTTAATTCCAATTAAAAGGCTCTGTTACTTATGGACTAACTAGTATAATAAAGCTGAATAGTATTAGAAACTATTGCTGTGGTGATTATATTGGTAAATATTGCAACAATATGAGGTGAAATATTCCTATTTTCACCCTTCTCTTTCTCCTGTGCTTCCATCACTCTGCGACCTTAAGCATTTTGGGAAATGTCGTTTGTGTCTGGCATCTGTTGCTGTGGGACTTTATCCAACTGACTAAATATTACTTTGTCATGCAAAATGCAAGTTCACAACACTTGAATATTGGCCAAAGGATCTCCACTGTCTTTTGTGATATAAATATTGCACACACTCACATTGCACTAATGATATTTTCTCAATCTATATTGTGCACACCTATATTGTTAAAAAACATTATTGGTGACTTTGAGCACTTGTAGAGATGCAGAGATTTCAGGCTTTTTTTGACTGTTATTTTGACCAATCCCCGTATTTCTTCCAAGTATTACAGCACAAAAAACAGAAGAATGTTGTCCGATCACTGATCAGAGTAGATCCATAGGAAAAAAAGACTAACATTTTAAAGTGATGTTTGAAACACTACATTCTTAGATTGCTAAAAATGAATATGTTGGTATTCTGTCAGCTTAATCATAATTCAGTAATTGATCATTTTTGTTCTGTTTAATCCAATTAATTTTGTGTTTTTAGCTCTGTTTGAACCAGCGATGTGAACTGTGGTGTTTGTGGTAGTAACAAGTAACTACGCTCTTCTGTACAGCTGCAGCTACTAAGTCAACCCTGAAAATAATTTTTTTTTCTCATCGGCTATGCCCCTTGTTGTGGCATGTGGGTTACCAGGTTAGCATTTTCACACAGGAGTTGTCTGCAGCGGATGCCTACATTTCCACCATCAGCTCTGTAGAGGAGATGCAGAGGACAGCTGCCACTCATCCCATCCTGCTGAGTCAGTCACACTGACAGCTTCCTTACGGTCTGATGGGCCTCAGTGCACCCGGAAATAGCTGCTCCTGAATGTTAAGAGTTAAGTCACAGAGTCTCCTCCTGAATGTTGTCGAGACTCTTGCTACCAGCGCCACCTAATCCAGTTTCAAACCCTAGATGGACACATACCTTTAGCTCCAGCTGGGTGAGTTGATGCAGTGGCGTCTCGGTGGAGAGCGTTTTCTATGACACGCGGCTTTCCCTCGCTCCTTATTTGCTGGGGTTACTACTAGAGCGGAGGAACGGCTATACTGTGTTTGTTTTGTTGGAGATGACAGTGTGCCATTGAGGTTACTGAAGAGAGAGATTTGGTTTGAAAAGCTGTTGTCCTTAAATGGCTCCGTGTGTGTTTGTGTGTGGTGAGACGGTCCCAGCAGGCAGATGAAAGAGTTGAGCGTTTTGTGTGACGGTTTTCCTGGTATGAATGTTTTTATGCAGATGAAGCTACAGAAGAAGAGCTCTCCAATGGCTTTGTTTCTCTGTGTTGAAGGACGGATTTAACTTAGGTGGGCTCTAGAGAAAAGCTAGATGAATATAAAGTTGAGTTAATTAAGGTATCGCATCACACTTCAAGGTCAGCTACTTGAACGCATTTCCTACTTCACGATCTTTTCCTCTCAGATTAATTTCTGTTCCTAAGCTGCATAATCATGTTCATATCAAAAGTCGAGACGTAGCCTTGGTTTCTCTCTAAACTGTTTTAACACAGAGACAATAGTAACAAGAGGAAGAAGTGGCTTTTGAATCTGACACCCGGGTTACAATTTTTCTTTTTTTTTTTGGTTGTATTTTTTACCAGAGTAAGCATAAAATTATGTATAAGGAATGGTCACATCAATATAAGTTCTTCTTTCAGAAATATTGACTTAACATTTAACAGGGAGCTCTTTATAATCCAGAGTAAAGAGCAACTACAGTCTGTGAGATTTAAGTTCACAGAGAGATTAATCTGTTTGACCCGAGGTTACTTTCCGTTATCTAAACCAAATATTGAGCTACATTTTTACATTGGGAATCATTTCAGTTTGAGTTAAAATCAAAAGTAATCCCAAGACTGAAATAAAATGGAATAGACAGGAGTCAAATTAAATCTCTATATTAGAAGAACATGCATTAATCAGGAATTGGTGGTCAGTCTTCAGTTTTTGTGAAGCTCTTACTTACCAATATATTTCTTTAGCCCATTTTGTTTATCGTTTAATATAATTAATGGCATTCAAAATATTTATTTTTAGCATCACTGCCATGAGTTTGTTAAATATTTATATTGGGAGTGGACAAAGTACCAATCAGGCTTTTTACAACCTTTTTATGATCAATACTGATTTGAGATTTTACCTGAGGTATGATTTTTGGCTTATTTTTTGATCAGAAATAGAAAAAAAGATTTTTTTCATCATCACTCACTTACCTAAACATTTGTGTGATTTCACTGAATTTAAGTAATTTCATCATAGGTTATGTATGCTCTTGGATAATGTATTCATAGACCAAAAATGAAAAAGAACTCCTTATTTTGATTAATTTATTGAACAGGAAATTAAAATTTTATCTGTATTTGACCTCATCAGGCAAAATGCGATGATTGTGATCTCTGGCATGATGATTGGTGCATTGGTTCTACGTGTGTTGCATCCTGTGTATGATAGAGCAGATGTTAAAAAAAGGGGGTTTTACGAATAAAACTCCCCTTTCCATCCACACAAATTATCTCAGTAGTAATATTTTATTTCAAACTGAATGGGTTTGCCAGCTGTGCTTCTGTGCCAGGTTAAGATGCAACCTTTTAAGGATGATGGATTTTAAACAGTTTCTTTGCATTCTTCATTTAAAATTAGCATAGTTAGATTTGCTAATTGTAAACAGTAGTCTCCTTGTGTTATCCCAAAAGAATGTAGATGCCTACCTCAACTCTGAGATTCCTAAAGCCTGCAAGCATTTCCAGATCTTGCATGCTGGATAGCAGAGAGGGGTTAAAAGCTCCAAAGAATAAAGCGGAACAGCTTTGCTATATTTTTTTTTCACCAAATCAACCAAATGATTTGCTGAAGCTGCTTTTCATATCCAGAAACAAAGGCAGTGTAGCGAAATGACCTCTACCTGTTAAAGTCTCTCTCTCTATTGTAGCAGCCTGAATTAGTAGAAAATACAGTCTCCATTTAAATAGATTCTCACATCTCAGAAAAATAGTCCTGTGGTGTCAAGCACCCCATACGACCGATCGCTCAGGCCAAATAGTTATTTCCATTTAAGCACATTCACAGTTTGCAAACCAAGTCCATTCAAACATTAGACTTCACTTTAGTTTCAATTTCAAGGATATTTAAATAAAATAACATGTTTAGTTTAGGTGCACTCTTATGGGGAGCAGGCATCCTCCGTGACAGCCTCTGACGTTGTCGTATTATAATCCGTCACCAAGGAGACCCCTGACATCATCTGTCTTAACAAGGGTCAGTCTGCAGCCTTAAAACAAGAACCGTGACATGCAGATAACTGACAAGTGAATCATAGCCTAAATCTCAGACTGACATTGCCTTTATGACATTTGTAAATGTGACGCTGTGCACACACTTGACTCTGAGCGGGAGAGTTTACATCAAAGAGCAGCAGTGTGTATCTCTGCTCTGTGTATGAAATGCCTGTTTCTCCATCCAGCTGCTCCTCCCTAATTGTTCAAGGAGAACTTCTCTTTATGCATTGAGGATTAGAGAATATGAATTATTCACAGTTCCAGCTTCATATCCCACATGGTCACTGCTTGTGATTGAAGATGGAGGTCCTTAGTCGTTTTTGCCCCCCGCTGGGAATTTAGATGGCGTTTGCTGCAGCAAGAACAGTGTAGGAGGGGATGATCTTTGCTCCAGAATGGGTTATGATTAGCTTTTGATGCAAAAAGGCGTTGATTATAAACTGTGGAAACGTGGCTGTTTTTGAAGCAGGATTTTTAACACAAGCTACTTTCTGATTTTTATAGCAAGTTTTAATGCAGATGACCTGACCTGGTCTGCTTAACTGAGGTTTGTCTCTACATGAGATAACGGTTCTGGGTTTTCAGCACTGTCATTTTTATCTGTAACGAGAGAGCTTTTCCTTGGTGTCTTATTGAATATTCAGCTAATACATTGTTTAAAAAAAAAGAAAAAAAAGAAAGAAAAACATGAAAATGTCTAGTTTTGTGAAAGAGGAATAAACACAAAGTGCAGTCTGCAAATGATAATTTAATAAAGAAAAGGGGAAAAATTTATCCAAACCAGTGTTCAGTGTCTGCTGCCAAACACATTGTGTTGCTGCCAGACCTGAAGCATCACGGAATCACTTGAATATAAGTTTTCTGACAATAGTAAGTTTGTTAAAATACTTCAAGAACCAACACATTGTTCCTTTTGATCTACATACATTCAATAATAGATGTAACAAAGTCAGGTTTGTGTCATGTTAAGTCCTGCTTAAAGTTAACACAGTGGTTAAAAAAAATAATACACAACTATAGTCAAACATGAATGTAGTGTGATTGATGGGGAAGCCCTGCTGGTTTAGGACCTGGGCGACTTGCCTTAATAGTTCAAACCATTCATTCACTTCCTTACAGTAGAATGAGAATGTGAGAACTGATTCATGTCAGCGAGTACAATTCTTAATAGCTCAAAGAACCAAGAATATAGGTTTTGGATTGACCTAGTCAAAGGTTAGACTTAATGGTCAGACTTGAATCTGACCATTAAACAGACCTTTCTTGCTGGAAAACCCTGCTGTTCGGCCAAATTAAAACAATTTCTCTAACAGTGCTCTAAAACTCTTCCACAGCATTGTGAAGGCTCATTGTTGCTTATTACAAAGACTGCTTAGGATAGATGTTTCAGTATACACTAAAACAAGTAAAAACAGTTTTGAAAACAATATTTTCTAGTCTTATTCATGTGTGTCTGATTTATTGAAAACTGTCTTATCTGAAATGCGACAAAAAAGCAATAAGAAAAAATCTTTAAAGGAGCGAATACTTTTTCACAGTGCTGTATAGTGTCGCCCCAACATTTTTAGATTTTTGTAATAAAGTTTAGAATTTTGTAAAAGATTAGGTGTTGGAAAATAACTACTACTATTGTTCTGTTTTTTTTTTTTAAATCTATAGCCACAGCAGATATGAGGAATCAGAAATCCCAGCTTCGCCCAGTTACTGAACCAGGGCTCAGCCTCTCCGTGTCTCTGTAACCAGACTTGTGCTGACCTAGTTGGCTGATTCTCACTCTGCTGTGAGCCAGTGACATCAAGCCAGTCCGTCCCTTAAAGGGGTATTTTGGTGATTTCACAATTTCCTCCAATCTTAGATTCCACTTCCCTCAGCTGGTTTCTTTTAACGCACACGGGAGACAGATGCCATATTATCCTGTCAGTCCAGAAATGTGTAGACGACTAACATTTCTGACAGCAGGGTGTATTTCAGTATGTGAGCGCCAGATGATTGTGTCATTTGGAGGAATATCTGCCTGATCTGTGTGTCATCTCCTCCAAGGATCCCAACCCCCCACCCCCTTTAACTCATATTCACCACAGCTGGTTTGTGTTAGGGAAGGATCACATAGTCTTCACCTCCTCCACCCCGATGCAGCTCCACTTTTGGGTGTTCCCTCCATTGTTTTGTTTCTTTTTGTCCATAACTTCCAGGAATGACTAGAATCTCTGCTCTCGGGAATAGAAAAACTCACAGAACAGATATTTTATGTTGTGTGTGTATAAACCTTCTTCCTTTGTTTAGTTCTCTCCATATTTAACATTTTCTTCTTTTTTGTGTCCCATTTTTGCTTCTCAACTGCAGACTGTTGGGCTCACCAGTGAAGCAATCCCGCCATGCGTGAATACAAGCTAGTGGTTTTAGGCTCTGGAGGTGTGGGCAAGTCCGCTTTGGTAAGTGTGTCCTCCTGGTCTCCTTCCTGTCTATCCAACCTCTAACTCCACTGCAGGGTGCTTCCTTAAAGACTTGCTAATAAAACAGCAAGCTATTTTGACTGACTTTTAAAAGAGTGTGGTGGAGATCCTGTATGGCTAAAAGGAAAATTACATTTTGCTTTTCTTTCTTGTTTTCTGACTTTATTTGCATACATTTAAGTGTCTTGTTGACTGAAATAAAACAGCTAGGCTTATCTTAAACTTTATTTGGATCTACATAAAGCTAACTGAACACAGTTTCCCTCCATGTTTTTTGAGAACATCCATGTCTGTAAAATGTCGTGTGCCCTGCTTAGCTAGCTTCAACCAGGTGTCAGTAGGGTTAATCCTCTGAACTGCCTGGATTAGGATGCTAACAGGTGAACCTGGTTAACTCGAGGATGTCAACCTTCCTCAAAGGACCAGGTTTAGTCTTTATATATACATGTTGGTAAAGCTAACACACCTGTAATTTGATTGTTTCTCTGAAAATATCATGATTCAAGCAACTCCCACATTCAGGAGCTCCTTCCAGCCGTCCTATGGAGTTGTGATAACATACTGATTTGACTTTGTTTTTGTGTCTTCTCTTAACAGACAGTTCAGTTTGTACAGGGAATCTTTGTGGAAAAATATGACCCTACAATAGAAGACTCGTACAGAAAGGTGAGTCTCCTGAGGAGCTTAGGTTGGGCTGATTGTTTGCATCTGTTCTGCAGGTTCACATCACCATGATGTGATGCCTCCTCTGTTTCTTTGATGGCCTTTAGTGGCATGTTTTCAGCCCTCTTTGAGTTGATGAACTGTATGCATGTTTAAACAGTGAATGCACTAAGTGATCCCAAATGAAGCTTACACTGTTGCTATGTTTTCTGTTACCACAGCAAGTGGAGGTAGACGGGCAGCAATGTATGCTTGAAATTCTCGACACAGCCGGCACAGTAAGTTGACTTTCTTCCAATCAACAACCATCTCTGCTTTAAGTACTGAAACAATTTATTGAACATGTCACTGAAAGTAATTAAAAAGATACATTTGTACAGAACTTTAACTTTAAAGGAAGGTTTTGCTAGACTGTGGATTTGTAAAAAATGCTAGACCAGAGAAAATTATGTCAGATATTTTAATGAACATCTAGAATACAAATGGTTGTTGGACTGCTTTAGGCAAACAACCCTCAACTTTTAGTAGTCCAATAAATCTTAATACTGGTGTGTACAGACACCGGACTGTTCTGAAGATGAACATCTGGCTGAGTGGTTTCTAATTTGAAGTCTGTATTTACTCAACAAGAACCAAGAAATTGTACTCTCTTTTAGATCTCCTCTAGTTTGGGAGTTCTTACATTTTACTCTTGATACACATTCTTAACTGAAAAGTTGTTACATATAAATTCCTTTGACCATTGAATACTGAGAACTTTAAAATTGCATATCGTTTAATCTGACAAACAGTCCATAAACCAAAGATTTCATTTATCACAAAACTTTTAAACTAGGCACATCTGTTCAACTAAGAAATGTTATTTAGTTTAGTTTTTTCTGCTTTTAAATATGCATAAAATGGAACTGGCAGAGAATTACATTTTGTGTAAAGATCCAGAGCAGGTCATTCAAATCTGACTTTGGTCTTGTCAAGAAAATGTTAACACATGTGAACTGTATTTCGAGTGACTCCTGATAAATTCTGTGTTTTGAGCTCATGGCCTTTCTTTCTTTGCTTTTTTTCCCCTTTTCCTCATACAGGAACAGTTCACAGCAATGAGGGACTTGTACATGAAAAACGGCCAAGGCTTTGCTCTGGTATATTCCATCACAGCACAGTCTACCTTCAATGACCTCCAAGACCTGAGAGAACAAATTCTACGAGTAAAGGACACAGAGGATGTGAGTATATCGCAAGCTTGCACTGATTCTTACATGAACTCTCCCAGTTTCTCTAGTATTACATCTCAAGTGTCCCAGGTCCCCAGGGTCGGCTGCACAGACGGTTCTATTTATAGTTGGATGAGTTGGACAGTGTTTAACAAAGAGCAAAAATGCTAATGGTCACTAAAGGGAAAGTCCTGAAAAAGTTTATTTCTGTCTCCCATAGCTATTCTTCCTCCTCACTTTGCCATATAGTGTTCTGTGTTCATTTGCTTTCAAGCCTCCCCCATAGCTTGGGTGTGTAACCGAGAGGAGAAAAAAACCCAAAACAAAGATATTTTGTAATTATTTTTCTAATTTTTTGTTTGTCAGCAGAACATTTCCATCTCTCAGTATATCTGGCAAATTTCGAGGCGGTTGCAGTGAGTAAGCCCTCCGTCCCCTTTCTGGTGGAGCAGATAATGCGTCAGCAGGATCTAAGATGCCCTTTTTTGGCGATCTCTGGAGGGAACGAATGTTACCATAACCCCCTTTCTTGCTCTCTCCCCATTCTCTCTATCCGTCTCTCCCTTGACCCATCTATAGCCCAAGCTTTGCACCTTTTGTTGCTCCTGTCTCTTCTACATCTCTGCCAGAGTTCTTTGTGTTTTCACATTTTATTTTAATTTTCTACATTCTCCCTTTAGCCTATTACTTGTTATTCTCCCTCCCCCTTTTTCCCTGTGGTCATACTGTGGTTTGGCACTCTGGGTGATTGAACTGTTAGAGATGATGTGCCGAGAAAGCCCCATCTCATCAGAATCACACAGGATTGTGAGGCTGTGGTGCTTCATTAGTAGTTTGTGGTTTTAGAAAGAAGGCTAGCCTCGGGCTAACAGATGGATCACAGGATTGGTGGCTCCTCAACTCACAGGAAAGCAGTTCAACATCTTATTTCTGGTAATATAAACTCCTCCAGTTTCAGACTTATCTAAGTGGTTTGGCCACTCATATCAAAGGTGATTTAAGCTTTTACCTATGATAGCTGTGACATCTGTTTATCACCAGTTAGGAATGCATGACCAAAGGAAATGTTCAGCATATTTTCTTGTAATCACCCCCAAAAAGTCAGGATTATTCTCATTTAGACAAAGCTTCTATGCTGTTCCAGAGTGAAGGCAAAGTATGTGGTTGCTGCAGCAGCTGTTCTTATTTTCAGCTCCGCCACGCACCATTTACTTCAAAGATGGCAAAAATGTACACATACGTTTATTGCCAAGCTCAAATAAGAGTTTTTTACAAATGTGCCTTGAACAAAGCGAGGTTGCATTCCTCCTCTGTAGCAGAGCTAATTCAACAGAAGTGAAAAATGAAGTGAGCGGTCACCAGCGTGATAAAAGCTGGCTTCTTTCTACTTCCTTTCGCAGCTGTTATGTAAGAGAGGTCTTATGACTTCTCCAGGCCATCTCCAGATCTGCTTGTGTGACTTCTAACTCAATACTTGTGACTCGTTGCAGCCCAGTGTTTAGCATGCCATTCTCTGTTAGACAGGACCTGTCTCTAGCATGTTGACGGCATCTGAACAGATTTTCTGTGGCTTTTGTGAATTCTTCAATTAGTCTAATGTGGGCTTCTGTTCTGCTGATGCTAGACATTTTCTTTCCCCTTTTCTGCAAACCTCCATCCCTTCCACGCAGTTTCGTTTTAATCCCTCTTGGGAGGGCATACCTCTGGTTCTCTCAGGACCCAGGGGGAAATGTTGCTCAGCAATCCAGCGTGAGGGCTTGTTTGGATATCAAGCATCAAGGAGCAACCTCTGCACGGTTAATCTAAACATCTAGGCTTCCTGTCGCCTGCTCAGAATAGTTAGAAAGGAAGAGTATAAATTAATTGCCTAGTTTTACATTGTCATGTGATGCATCTCGGTGTAGAAATTGGGGAACTTCTCAACTTCATGTTAAGATGCTAACCTGTTTTTTATAAATCTCCTCCAAACATGTCTGTGTGCTATTTCTACACCAGAAGAAAGTAGTCATGGCAGGATTTCCCAGGCTGATTATTTTTTTTCTATGTATCAACCAGAAATAGATTTCCTCAGCTGATTTTATTGGCGCCTCATGTGCTGCTGATTGTTTGCGAAACTGGAGCACAAACAGAAATATCCTGTGAACTGTGTAACAGAAGCTGATGTCTTTTCCCAAACCCAAAGGATGAATGTTTTTCTGCTCACACAGTGGTACCATTGGTGCTTTAATCAAAGTTTAACATAGGAAAAAAATCAGACAAAATATTCCTACACTATCCCATAGTTCCAGAGAGCAGCTGGAGCATGGAATCCAGCTGAAGTGTTTGAAAGCATTCAGGAAGGAAAGCGATGTTATCCCTGCTGGGCGGAGCTGCCTCGGCTTCCTCCGGGCCTGCGTTCTCCCTAGATAGCCAGTCAGGAAACATCAGGCAGGATGAGACGCATCCCGACTCCCGCACTGTTCCCAGTATCTGCCTGTAATGTTTGCTCTTCCTTTCCAACTTTTTTTTTTTAGTTCTTGCAAGCACATTTAAATGTAAAAAGAAGGAAAGGTTGCTCATCTGGGAGATTCCACATTCAGCTGAATTTCTTAGCATTTTTCCTCAGAGAAACAAAACTAAAAGCAATTACGGTAGTAGCCTAAAAACGTTTTTGAACTTTATGAAGTTGCTTTTGCTAATGACTTATTGGCTTTCTCTTTATTTGATTCTGAATCAGAGAAGAAAAGTTGTGAAAATGTAAAATTTATACTTTTGTGATAGTTTTATTTTTTATTTTTAACAAATATACCTGTCAACATCCATATTAGAGGCTTCAAAAGTTCCAAAAACTTTCTATAATACAATTTGTACAGTTTATTTTAATGAGAGCAGGGAACATGCCAAAAACAGCAGTCTTCTCCATCTTTATGCATTGCTCCCCTCACCCACCCATTGCTAAGCTGGCTTTTCATACAGACACTAATTTGTGTAGTTTTGTTCAGCAGTGATAAAAGAAAACCATTAATTTCAAATAATAATAATGACTTTCTGCCGATTTTGCTCTTTTTTTAGTTGTGACAAAAGGCTTTAGATTGCTTCTCACTGAATTAGAACTAACACTAGTAAAGTGTTAGATATATTTGTGGTCGGCCTTCATATCGACCTTATCAAGTTGTGTTCTAACGTGCTTCGAGTCTTGTAAAGCACATTCTTTCCATTTTGGATCCTGTATCGAACCTCTTCTTCCCCCAAGATACATTTATAAATAAAGCTGTGATGTGAGTGAATTTATATTATTCATGATGTAGTGCAGTTGTCCTTGCAGAACAAGAACCTTGGGTCATATTTTCAGATCAACAGGTTGTCATTAAAAATGCATAAATATTGCCAATAAATCTCAAACCGGGCTGTTGAAGGACGGACTTGAACAGAATAAATGGAGAAAAAGAAGCAGCTCTCCAGACAGAATGAGATGTTAAGAATAAAGTAACTTAAAAATCTCTAAGCCTATTGATAACACAATTTAATGGGCATTGTCGTCTCTCTCCTAGGTGCCGATGATTCTTGTAGGGAACAAGTGCGACTTGGAAGACGAACGCGTTGTGGGGAAGGAGCAGGGCCAGAACCTGGCCAGACAGTGGAACAACTGTGCCTTTTTAGAGTCCTCTGCTAAGTCAAAGATCAACGTCCTTGATGTGAGTACACAAAAACAAAGAACTGAGCACTGCAAACATTTCCTAGTGGCACACATTTTCCAAAATGTTGTAGTTATTGCTTAGGGATTTGCAAAAAATATTGTCAATGCTTACAGATTTTATTGCTGTAGCTGTTCACTAGAAATAAACCAATTTCAATTTGAAAGGTCTATGTTTGACTACAGACTAAGTCCTATGTTTAGTCATCATATATGTACTCAAACATTTGTGATGTTAATTAATCTTGGCTAAAAAACCGTTTGCTTGTATTTTCTATTTTTGTCATGAGAAACTATTACATATGTACCTCAGTAAATCAGAATATCAACAATTTACCTTTTTATTTTAGTTAGGTTACTTTATTTATACCAAAGTCTGTTAGTGATGCAATTAAAAAAGTGACATTCATTATATTACAGCTTGTATACTTCAAGCGATTAGAAAGCAAGGTCATGTCATGGCCCATGTAGTCAGACTGCTGACTTGCCAGTTGTTGAGCAGACAGTTATTGGCTCTCCCCACAAGGAGGGCAAGCTACTAAAGGTCATTAATAAAGCAGCTGGCAGTTGGGTTAAAAATACTGGTAGAAAGTTGAGTGGAAGGAAAAGTGTACTACAAAAAAAGTGGTGACAACCTTGCATGGTTTGAAACTGATTCACAAAGCATGGTCTTTATAGTGATGCACCTGTAAGGATTGTCTGTGATGGATGTAATATCAGTTATTATAAATATTAAAACACAGATCAAGACCTTGCAATCAAATTTTTGCTTTGCTTGTCTCGTTTTACAATAAACAGTCATCTAAAGAAAGCCTACCTTGACTTCAGCAGTTAGAAAGCTGTTTGTGAAGGAATCAGTTTGCCCAGCTGCTGTGTGGGCTGACGGATAGTTGTGGACTTTCTGTTCAGACAACAGTGTGGCAGCATTAGCACAACAATTCCTTTGTTGCTGTAGTTGTGCTGAGATCTGTGGAATATGCACATTGTATAGGTTTTTCTGCTTCAGGAGTCTGTCCAACATCAGATCACCTCTTAAATCACTATATAATAATCAGAAAGATGCTGAAGATTTTATTTTGTTGTCATAAGCACCCATGATTTTAAAATCTGACTCAATGTTTCTGATCTTAACAAAGCTTCAATGATTATTTCATTTTATGTTTTAATAATGAAGCTTCATGTCATGCCTTAAACGTACAGCGGTTTCCCAGGATTGCTCTGACTGATGGAGATGTTTACCAATGGAACCAATCTTATTTTTACTTGTTTTTGTTTTTTTTTCTCTTTCAGATCTTCTATGACCTGGTCAGACAGATAAATAGGAAAACACCCGTGGAAAAGAAGAAGGCAAAAAAGAAATCCAACTGTGTCCTGCTTTAAAGCCCTCCTCGGCCCCTGCAGCAGGTCTGAGCCAGGTGAGTGGGCGTGGGAGTGTGTGTGTGTGTGTGTGTGTACAATCAGAAGATGCCTTTTTTTCTTTTACTTAAAATCTTAACAATGTTGTGATTCATAGTCAAATATGTGAAGTTAAATATAGTTCCATGGTTCAGATCATCCTCTACTATCACATGATTGCTGATTGCATCAGTTCTAGTTAATCATTCATCATTGTGTCTTTGAGGTTTCTGTGCTGCAACTAACTCAATTTAAATTAATTTGAATTGCACAAATGAGTTGTGTAAACGGCAACCGCTCCTTCTCAATGTTTGGACACAAATTTAATAGAGATCATAGAGTGATCGCCTCCTGTTGGTAGCAGAGAGTACAACAAAGGCTTAATGTGTCAAATGTATATGCTTTTCTAAAAAACAAAATCAACAGATGCAAATGAACAGACGAGTTGTCAACAGCACCTGTTCTTTGACTCCTTGGTGATTTATTTATTTTTTAACCAGTCTTCTTATAGTCATGAGCTTGTTTTGTGATAAAATGTGGGTTAATAATAGTTGTCCCCTCTGAACAGAACAGTTTTTCTGACAACAAAACTGCTAATCCTCAGTGATTTATTCTCTGACGCGTTTGCCTTTAAACGTCTGCATTTCTCACGCTTCAGTTTCTCAGTAAATATTTTCAAACCTTGGGTCATTCCTTTTCAAATGTGTAAAAAATAAAAAAGCTTTCATTAGCATTTACTTTTCTGTTGAAACATTGAGTCAGAGTAAGTTTGCTTATTTTAAAATACAAACCTCAGCAGACTGCAGCAGCCGGTCATGTTAAAGGAAATCCTGATCAGTCATCATGTCATTTCACAGAAAATATGAACCAGATTGACTGGCAGATTTTATTTTTTCTGTCTGGCCGGATGTGAATAAATGTGGAAGTAAGAAATCAAGCAATGTGAATTAATAGGCCTTCTTACTTTCGTTTATCACTTTTGTTTTTATAATGAAACTTTCTTTCCACATACAAAAAACAGAAGTTGTTTTGCGTATTTTAAGGCTTCTACATCTGTAAGTGATCTTAAACAGGTTCATTAAAGTGTACTTGCATTAAAAGGATTTTCTTCTGTATCTGATAACTTGTAAATAAAGGTCTTCACTCAGTAAATGCTCAATCTTTGCATTACTAATAATACCAATGAAATGTCTGCTTGTTTTGCCTTTTAAATTGCAGAAATGTTGACCAGTTTAGACCTAAATTGGAATCAACACACCATAAAATCTAACCTATTTATTTTGTCTTGTATATTTTGAGCATGATTTAAATGCATGCTTTGTAATTTTTAAGAAATGGTTTAGATTTTTTTAGTTCTATGTTGTGTGGGAAAACATAAAAAAATATGTTTTCCATGTTTAATTTTAAATTTAACCAAGAAGTTCTCAATAAAACTCATTAGTTGCTATTTTGTAAGTCACAGTAGGAATGTTTCCACTCCAGTGTAGAAGGTTTTCTTCAGCCAGTGCTGTTACCTTTAATCTTTTGAAGGACTCTTTTGTGTGGTTTGATGTGGACCAGCCTCATTTGGATGTAACAGAGTTGGGGCCTCAGTGGTTGCAAATACTGGTGGCAGTGAAGCATGATGGGTTCAACATTCTTAGAACAAATTATGTTGAATGTTGTTTCATTTAAATCTTTGTTCATGGCCTAAACATTTCTTGTTTAAATTGTAGTCTTTAGCCAATAGCATAACGGTGTCAGATTTAAGGAACTAAAATAGAGGTGTTAACGTGAACGAACATACAATTTTAGCCCAGCGATTTTTGAATGAGTTAGATGGGCTTAATTTGTGAAGTTGAAAGTAACAATATTTTTGTTTTGATGCTTCTTAACTTATGTTTGTAGTTTATACTGAAGCCCTTTGAGACTTCTGCTCACTTGGCACTAAAGTGTTCACTTTAATGAGAGTAACAAGTTCAGAGAGTAAAACGGCTATTAAACTGCCTCTTAACTTGTCACAGATGTTTGTCGGAAAAATGCTTTTGTATCTGTTTGAAATTGGCACGAGAACGTTTTTGGCTTAAACTCATCTTATTAAAATGCCAGAGAAAGCTCTGGAGTGTCTAGAGTTTTCTCCGTTTTTAAGCTAAACGTATCTGTTCTGCCTACCCCAAACCCAAACCCCATCTCCTTTACCTGTTATGGTGGACTACCAGTTAGTCTCACACATTGCCCTAACAATTACTGGGTCAACTTACTGTCCAGCAAAATTCGGTTTTGTGACAGGCTTGGAGGTATCCACAATTTAGAAAGCCAAGAGGCTTTAGCATTGGGATAGGCAACCAATCTCATAGTTTGGCTAATTAACCAGAAAATCTGGAAAACTTATGCTTTGTGCGACAGTTATGTGTCTTGGAAAAACTAGTATTAATCCCATATTTTCATTTTGTCTTTCACCCCTCTGTACATCAGTTTAATTTTTTTAAATGTGTTCTCTGCATTTTTATCTTACTACTTGTGACTAATGTAGAATTTAATACTAGATTTTTTAAATGTGCTTTTTAAGGAACATTTTGAGCTGAAAAAATGTTTTGTGAATCAGTCTTACTAGTGCATGAAAAAACATGGCTCATCAAAGACACTACAATATCAAATGCATAGCTGGATAACTCTTAAACATTATTAAATTACAGCTGCATATCTATCATAACAACCCCAGACAGATATACAATATCATTAGAGAAGAAAACAACAAAAACTGGTTTTAGCAGAGCAGAAATATGAAGTTCCAACTTTCTCCTTATGTACTATATTTACAGAGTGACATATTTTTTGTGGAATTATTTACTAACATGATGCTAAATGTTTATTCCACAAAATATTTAGCCAAAAATCATATCTTGCTAATTCTAAAACGCATAAGAAAATCTCAGAATCACACAATAAACCGCTGTAACTTGTTGCATTGTATCTATGATTAAAGCTGTGGTTTAAATAAAAGCAATGTCAAATTGGAGAAGTAAGAATTAAAAATAGTTAGTTTCATTGTCATGGCTTTTTGTTAGATATTACAAGTTTTGTTTTGTGCTTCCTAGAACACCGGACTTTTTTCACTGTTCTACATGTGAACCCCCTTAGAGAGTTTTATAATCTGTTTACACAGTTAGCTCAGTGTTGTCAGAGGAAAACCTCAATGTTGGCAGATCAACAAACCTCAGCCGAGTGTTTTTACATCTGCTTTCTCCAGCTACCGTAGCTTTCAGAATGTGGGAGTAAATCTTTATCATCTCTGATAAAACTGGATGGTTTTTTTTTAACGAACAGCTATCATTGTAGTCACCCCAGACATTGGGCACACGGCACCCCCCACTGAGTTCCTCGTCTGTATCCATCTGTTTTGGTCAGTTGGAAGTCCACAGTGTTTGAGAATGGGGCCTCAGTTGGTTTCCCCCCCTGGGCGATGTCTGCACCCCCATCCGGCACGGCTCGCATACTGGTCAACCCAGTGAACCAGCACTAATGGGATTTTAGGTTCGCTGTTCCACTCTTCACAATGCAGTGCAATCGATAGAGAGGTTACAGTGGCAGCCGCAGAGAAAAAGCAGAGTTAATGAAACTTTTCACTTTTGTGGCTTTGCTGACTTTATTTGCTCTGAACCACGGGTTGCATTCACTGAGAAACTCGGTGGCAAATTGATTTACTTCTTTCAGTGGTGCTAGTTGGACTTTTGCTTCGCTAAAACTGCATATCTTCCAAATCTGGACATACCCTTAATCTTTCTGAGAGGAAACTATTGGAGGCCTTTTTCTTTAGGCTAATTTTAATATCTAGGAGTTATTTGCCTTTTTTTTTTAACACTGTGGTGCCTGTTTTGTGATTTTGAGTAAAAAAAGCTTAAAAAGCTTGAGTAAAAGCTTGCATTTAATTAAATGCAAGACTATCTAGTCTTTTACACACTGAGATGATTTAAATAAACTACCCCACCAGAGAAACACTTCAAAGGATGTAGATAATTTTGATTCAATTTTTTTATATTGTAAGAAAATGAATGTCAGAACAGCAATATCTCCCGATAAAAGTTCTAGTCCAGCATCTAAAGCAGCCCTCTATGAATATCAACTGGTATCACCTTTAGTTTTAAACCACATCAGCTGGTCAAAAGTTTAAAAACAGAATAGAAACTGTTTCTACTTGCTTCCTATTGCATTACAAAGTAGAGCATCTGCAGTTTGTCATCTGAAAAAATGCCCCGCTCCTGGTCATAAACAACCAGTCAGAGCCTGGAGGAAGGTCTTAGTGCTGTCAATCAACCTTGTGTATGTGATGCTAAATATGCTAATGGCAGAGAACAAATTATTGTTGCAGAAAAACTGCTTATTTTGGTTATTGGTGGCTATGCTAGCTAGGCTGAACATTTGTAACAGGCTCTGGTGAGGAACTAGTTGTAGCATAGCAGAGAGAAAGGGGAGGGTGTGAGCAGCATGTACACAAATGTGACCAACTGTGCTAAGACCCTCCTCCTGCCTCTGATTGATTGTTTGTGACCGAGCGGTATAATTCTGCAGATGGCAGTTGGACCACAGCAAGGAGACTGAGGTGCTCTATTACGTCTTGTATTACACAACATAGTGACAGTTTTAAGAAATATGCAGTAAAAAATATTTTGTAAAAGTTACATAATGCAGCTTCATCGGAGTTGATGGGTTTCCTTGCGTACGCCATTGTTTATTTGATCACCTCTGGCTAGATGCGATGCTATACTCCGACATAAGGAACAAATATTTAGTGACATCATATTTGGGTCTAAATAACTGATTTCTTTATCGTAGCAACTTTTTGGGTTTAGAAAATATTTTTTTCTGAACAATAGTGCTAAAATTCAGACTTGAAAATTGAAATTGAAGAGAAAATTCTCATCTTGTATCAAAATGTACATAATGTCCAACACTCCTATTAAATAGCTGATTGTGCATGTAGATGTAATGTCATTTAACGGCCATCAGAGGGCACCAACAGGTTGGAGTTTTTGTTGTCATTCATGATGGATGCTGTCTTGCAGAAATGCTGTAATGAAGAACTGTTGCCCTGATTGGAACGTGCCAGCATTCCAACAGCCCCGCCCCAGACCCCCTTCCTCCATCAGCCATAAACGGTGAATCAGCTGACTGAACTGCTCCTATCAAAGCCAAGGATGACCTACAAGAGAGTAAAGAGAAAGACAGTTAGAGAGGGGGAGAGAAGAAAGAAGACTCTTGTCTCTCGACTGTGAGGACATCCCTTTGTGTCTCAGTGTGAACCCTGAACGGACAGCCTCCACTTCTGCATCAAACAGAGCCACAAACTGATGATGATGTAAAAACGCAGCAGAACCTCTGAAAGTTAATGGAAAAAAAAAAAGCAAAGTGTCCATGAGCCCCTTATTTTCATTTCTGAAAATGACAGTTGTTGAGAAGAAAGTCAAAGTTAGTATTTGGATTCAGTATTTTTCATCTTATTTTCAATATCAATATTGTATTTGAAAGACATGGAAGATGATCTCTTTAGTTGTATGATTATAAATATTCTTCAGAAACAAGCATGAAAAAAATGCATCAGTTATTACGTGTAGATGTTCAAGTGAAATCAAGTGGAAAAGTGAGAATTTTTTTATAGCCATACACCTATTCTCCATGCCTGTCATGTTGGTGATACTAGATCAAGGTCCATAATATGTATTATTATTTTTTAATATAATTTTTTTTCTTTGTTCGCCCTGTTGTTCATGGACTTCTCTTCTGCAAATATCTCTCTCTGATGTGACTTAATTTTATACTCTGTCACTGGGATTTCATAGCTCCCATAATATATTCTGATGCCATTTTTTTTGCATAATAATGCGCCAGAAAAATGGGTCTTTTATAGAAGAAATATGGGAAAAATAAGAATTGATTTCTATGTCTCTTGAAGCTGAAATATATTATACTAAACCAACTCTAATGCTTCTGTGTTTTTCTGTCGACAATGTTCCAGCTTTTATGGATTATTAAAATACATTTTAGTACATTTTCATTATACTGGTCAATGTATTTTTGTGAATTAAACTTTTATTCCAAGACCATTTGATTTATTTAAGAGAAGTGGGATTAAGTGTGTCTGAAGTTGGCCAGAAGAGATGGGTGAAATATGAGGGTTCTTTGTTGGTTTTAGTAAATTACTGTATTGATTGCACACAGGAAACTGAAATTAAGTAATTGGCAGAATAAAAACCCTGTATTTAATTTATCAAAATGGCCGCTAGGTGTCAGTATCTCAACATAAATGTGCTTTTATATAGGGGAAGGAACGGATGATTTTAAAACATCGAAAAAAGATTTAAATGTCATGAGAAAAAGGAAGGAAATAAAACCTAAAATAAAGGAATCGGTGGACTAATTTAAGATAATACAAAATCTGTAAGTTTAATCGACAGTTGCCTCAATAAGTATAAAATAAATGCTTTGTTGCTTTCAAAAGACAGCACTCTTAAAGATATCTGGTCTCCCTTTAGAGCTGGATGAGGAGATGAGAGATTTTCTTCTTTGTAGAGAAGAAAATCTCTAAAAAGACCTCATCCTGCAGGTAAATACGGAGCTGAAGTGTCTTAAACATGGCAAACCTGCAGTTTTTGATTTCTTTAAGTCTGTTTTTACTCAAATGTAAGCATATAAAATCAAGTCTCCAAATATTTCTAATCATATAGATCCTTTTTTATTTCTTTTGTTTCAGGCATTGGAATAGGAAATGTTCCACCTTTTGCTGCAGTTAGAGCTGCAGGTATTTTTGGGTCATAGGTTTAGTAGCTTTGTCTGCTGAAGGGTGAAAGTTCTTCCCATTCTTTTTTGTAAAATAGCTCAAGTTCAGTCAAATTGGATGGAGAGCATCTACGCACATTAATTTGGACTTTGACTAATTCATGAATATTATTTGATGTTGTACATCTTACTATAGCTGCATGTTTCAACTTGTCCTAATAGAAGATGGTATCTTGCCCAAGGCTTTTGCTGCCACTTTCTTTTCTCCAGAATTAACCTGGATTTAACTTTACTCATCGATTCTGACCAGTTTCCTGGTCAGAATTGATCGATACTGAAGAGAGTCATCCCTACAGCATGGTTCTCACCATGGTTCATACTTTTATTGCTGTGCACTTAGTTTTCAACCTCGCATTTAGTTTTTTTGCATATAAGCAACAAACATTTTATATCACTGCAGCTCTATCATTGTCATTTGGAACCTCTTGACTCTTGACTGATTTTATTTAATTTTTTTACTTGCCTGGTTTGGAGTCTCAACACTACATGGAAGCCAGTGTCTTTGTTTGTATTTGTGCATGACATTTTCCATTTCCAAATGATGAATTTTGGGTGATATTTAAAATGTAGTTTACCTCACTACAATTTATGTAAGGATACCTGAGGAAACGGGACTGAATGGAAATGAATGCCAGACTTCAGAATGATATTTGTAAAAAGAAAAAGAAAACAATGAATCCATTTTTCATCTTCTTCAATATTTGAAATTACTTTTTGCTAGAGTATTATATAAAATATGTAGAACACATATAAAGTTAGTATACTCACTGTCGACTAGAGATATTTAGTACTTTCCTAGTCATATTGGCCACTTCAATACTTTGACTCCCATTCAGCCAGCCAAAAGGAATTGGCTGAAGCATGATTATCAGAAGGGTTCATGAGGACATTTTATTTCAAGAATCTTAGCCATTCAACATCTGATTATCTGTGATTTTTTTCCTTTAAAATAGTTTTGCCACATAGTAGCATGTTAGTGTTGTAGCATTTATTCTTTCAATCTTTCAGTGTATTTGTGACTTTTTTTCTTAGGGATGCTTTTTAAATGTTCATGCTAATGAGAGGCTCGGGGAGTGCTGCTCCAAATCTGTCAGCATCAAAGGTAAAAGGAGCATCAATTTGTGAAGAATCAATAACTTTTCTCAGTTTTAATTAGGAATTGATATGAAAGATGGTAAATCATTGTCTCTTTTTTATTTATATTTGATACAAGCTCCTGGCTTGGACCCTTGCTTGGATCCTGCCACATTAATATCTTATAAACAGAGAAAGGCACAAAAAAGCAGCCTGCAGGCCAGAGGCACAGGCACTTAGGAACGGGAAGAAAGTGCTGCATCATTTAAGCTCCTTATTTCTTTGAGGGGGACATGTGTGTAAAAGCAAAGAAGGAGGCTTAAAATCCATGGGTGAGGATGGAGGGGAAGAGATTAGAGAGTGTGACTCATATTTTTCTTCTTGTTTTTGACTCTTCTCACATACACTACAGCCTTGATCAGTCCCATAATCCCTTTAGTGGATGAGAAGCAGAGTAATACAAAAATCACCTCTGCTTTCATTTACCTCCTGGTGACAAAAAAAAAAAGAAATCCCTGCTGTCATCCTCCTGGGGTTTCTTCAGCTTCTCCAGGTCCCCTTGGAAACGTAGGACGGCTGTTTGTACCTGCTGGATTTGGATCAAAGTGTTTTCTTTGGGATTTGTGAAGTGTGACCATTTTCTCTATGTACTGTACGCAGCCACACTTCTTTGCAGCTACAGCTTTAAAGTGGTCTTGATTGAGGGTTTTCTGTTTTCTCGTCAGGCCTTGCATCCGACATGACAGCAGACTATATCGTTTGTTTGTTTATTAGGATCACCATTAACCATCACCATGACAGTGGCTACTCTTACTGGGGTGCACATAATAAACAAAAACAGACTTAATGTATCATTAATAATGCAACATATTAATTGATTTATAAATGTGCAACACTTTATATGATAAAACAATCAAAGGACTCTTTTAAAAGTATTTGTTCCATTATTTTTATCCCTCTAAAAATAACAGACTTTTATCCAGCATTGCTGTTTTACAGCAGACCTTGTATTAAAATTGTGTAAAGTGTGATGAAGGTTGATTATAAAAATATTTGGGAATTTAGATACTACAGTATTGCTAAAAAAAAAGCATAGGAGGCATAATCAATCTTTTTTTTCTATGCTCTGCACACAGCATCTTGAACAATTGTGTAGTGTAGTATTTGGTTAAAAATGAAATATTTTCACTGAATTTGGTATCAAATAACTTGAATTAAACCAGAAAAGGAAGCAAGGCAGTTGTTGATGATTAGGAATGAGACATTGCTCTACTGGACCTTGCAAAATTACAATTACATTTAATTACCACCGTTAATTGGTTTGGTATTTTCTTGCAATCACAAACTTCACACTTTTGTTTTCTTCCCCTTCTACGTTGATATTTCTTATTAAAATACAGTGCAGCTAATAACCTGCAATAGTAAAAAAAAATGTAAACAAAATCCAGCTATGTGTTAATCTCAGTAGCAGCTTCAGTAACCATGGTAGCTCTGGAGGAACTCCTGATATTCACAGCTCAGGTGGCAAAATCTGCTGACTGGACAGCTGTCAGTTCTGCTAGACTGCATGGGAGACTGGCAAAAAAAAAAACAACAACTAAAAACTACAACTGAAAGAAAAATAAGAAATTCTGGTTAATGTTTGGCATAGAGAAAGAAAAGAACGTGTTCTGTTTAGATGAGATCATGCGAAACACTGTGTGTGGAGAAAAACTGATGTATTCACTGTGAACATGCCATCTGAACAGTGATAAATGACTGGCTGCAGGGATACTTTTCTTTAGTGGGGATTTGCAAGCTCATAAGAGTTGATAGGAAGATGGATGGAGCTAAATAGAGGAGGAAAAACCTGTTTGACTAGAAAATTTATGTTCGCAGGTGCTCAATAAACTTGACAGAGCTTGAATAATTTTACAGAAGAAGAACAGGTGAACATTTCAGGCTGTAGATGTGCAAAGCTTATAGAGACAGACCTACTAAGTATGTTTGACAACTAATGCTTGCCACACTTATGTCCTTTTCATTTCACTTTACAATTTTACATTCCTTTGTGTTGGTCTATCATATGAAATTGAAATATAATATGTTAAACTTTCTGGTTTTAATGTGACAAAATAAACATGTCACACATCTTAAAGCTACACAAAAAGATAAATAAGTCAATGAGTCAAACCTCTAAGAGGTTTCAGACAGCATCTTAAAGGACTGCAAACAACAGCGAGCTCTCACTCACTCACGGTTTGCAAACACATTATAAGAGATTAAATATTTCTTCAGGATTGTCATTCCATTATGCATGCCATAACTCCTGAACACACACACTTTACATTTCCCTTTGCCAGATCAATTAACAGACTGGTGCTGTGTGGGGAAATGATTGACTGGGATAAGGTTTGTGTCTAATGGATTTTGTGGAGAGGGAGTGAACATGATCTCCATTGTCGGGGGAATATTGACAGGTTGGAGTGCAAAGTTACGGCTTCCCTCTGAGGAATCATCCTGCGCCATTTCCTGCCTGTAATTTATTTATTTTCATGACGTGCTCTGATGCTGTATTGATTTTCACTTATTTAATTATTTTATAACATTCATAAAACAGACACTTTGGAGCTGGACTTTGACTCAGAAGTGGTGATATCGTGGCTGCATTGTTATAATATTACCTTCATGTGCATCATGCCTCCTTTGTTTTGTTCCCTCATCAACTGGATACTTTTCTCTGTGGCTTTACTTTAAATTTGCAGAGCAGCAAGAAGCTATTTTTCAAACCCAACTCCATCTGGATTTCTACAGGAAGCCAAGCTGCCCAATCTCTTTCTTTATTTACACACAGGGACACACAGTTTTTCTATTTATATGTCCTTTGTGTTTGGCCACAAGTGTGCTTCTAAGTTTAGTTCAGAGCCCATCATTTGAGGCAGTATAAAGACACCCTGTGGTGTTCTCACTGTCTGCATGGAGCTTTGTTTATGCAGGTGCTTCTGTGTTTGGGCCAATGCTGCTGACTGACAGTGGGAATGAATTACACACAAACAACAAAGTGTTTACAGAACTTCTTCGAAATTGTTTTAATCGTCAAAATGCAAAAAATATATAGATTTGAAATAAAAACAACAAAAAGCCCACATAATATTTAGGATATTTCAGTTCCCACAAATATGGATATTTTTGTTCAAATGAATATTTACAAATTCATTTGTAGATATGAATTTGGCTACATCCGAACATAATGCCTTTTGTGGTTTTAGTGTATCAAACCACAAAATGCTTATTCTATTTCTACCTTCTTCAGAGCTACCAACCTTCTTAAAGAAGAAATTGATTATTCAGTCTTTCCTAATATCTTTTTTATTTTTATTAGCATTACGCCAGGAAATAAGGACCTTCCATGGTTACAGTTTACCCTTTGGGTGTTGAATGTAAATAGCAATCAGACTTATCACCAACTCAGACAATGATCAAAATAGCATTACATATCTTCAGAAAACAAAAGCTCTCTGTGGCGGAGTTAGAGGTAAAACAGCAAAGCTAATAATGAAATGTATTTTTTTATTGGCGTACAAGCTAGCATTAAAACGGTAGCAGAGCAAACTGCTATAGGAATTTAGAAAAGTAACACTTTATATCTTAATTGAACTGCTTCAAAAGTTTGAAGGACTGCTTATGATTCTATTATTGATATTTACCATCTACAAAGATTATTTTAGACAATTATTGTAGCTACAATGGCTTGAATGGGAGTCAGTGCAATCTGGGCAGTTTGGTGCAATAAAAGCTCAAACAAGGGGATCAAACATCTTTTATTTGTTTAAGATTCTTGATTTTCATGGCAACAACATTAAACAACAATATGATGCTGCTTTCAGCTGATTCTCACCAGTATGTTGGACAAATGTTGAAATATTGGAACAAAAGGCCCAACCCTTCAGCCTTTCTCCACTGAAGTACATTTCATCAGTGTCTTTCATTCTCATCTGCATAGTTTATTTAATCAAAGTTTCCAGTTTATCATTGAAATATCAGTACTTCAAGTTAGAAAAAGGCAAGGGATAGAAGAGAGGTAAGTTCCTCTTCTCTTTTGATCTTTTGAAAGGGCTGGAGTGGCTATTTAATGAATATTTATGCAGAGCTGGTGGAGCTTATTGCCTTTCTAGTGAGTAGTGAGTATATAAAATGAAGTTCAGGACATATAGGACTTTAACATATTGCTTCACTTGTGTTTTCTAGAGTAAATTATGTCAGTGGCTTTAAATTAAACATTCAGTATATGTCTCTGAAGTGAGCAAGCTTGATCTTAGTTGGAAATAATCCATCAAAATTAAAAATGGTTGCATTTAGTCACCAAAGATTTTTGTCAGTAATGTTGTAATAAATGGAGTTGTGTCCAAATGGACAAAGCCGATGAAACTGAATGGAAAAATCTGATTTCCTGTGACACACAAAAAAATCCCAACCAAAGAAATCAACTATTTACTGATATTTAAAGCACCATAATTTATTTACTTGACTTTAATACACAGGTATTGCTTTTAAATGACTGTTCTTTCTAATCTTACATGAAACAACTGCTTAAGTTCAGGGTAAAGTAGCTCCATTCAGTGTAGCTCTCTGACTTTTAGCCTGTACAGTATGTGATGATAACAGCAGGCTGAAAAATCAATGGTAATGTGTTTAAAAGCCTGACTGGCAGCCGATCTTCAGGGACCGTCCTGCATCTGTTGGCTTGAGTTCCAGTCAATTACTCTTTGGTTTCAGCAGCTCTGTGTGTCTGACTGAGACGGACTGAGCCGATGGATCACAGTGACACTTCATGAAAAATGACTCAGGGCACATCAACCTTCATGACAGGGAGTCATTATCTTCTCAAGATCATATAAAGTTTTTGTTAAAGGTAAAAGTATACCTTTGTGACGTGAAAAAAGTCGAATAACTTGTTAATTCTAGACAGGAGTATCTCCTCTCTGAAATGAGGGCCGTAAATGTTTAAATCCTGTAACATTTACTTAAAATCTTATGCTTTATATTTGCTTTAGGAATTATTAATGCTACCACTTTCCCCATAAGGAATATCGTTAAATGCAATGTTTTAATAAGCAATGCAGAAGTGGAGGATTTTCTTCTGACTTGGGTTGCAAAAAGATGTACATTTGTCAAGCTGTGAATTGTGATAGCTCCCCACAGAGCTTCAACAGTGAAAAATCCTTCCAGTTACACAAATTATAGATCACAGCAAGTAAATGCTGGAATGCTGAGAATGCTTTTTTCCCTGTTGTCTTTTTGACATCCCCAGAAAGTACTGTGTTTATATTGCCATGCCATGCACTCCTGCAAAATAAATAGGAAGAAACTGAGATTTCAACATCAAACATGTCAAATGCCCCTGAGGGTTCATTGGCTTGTTTTTACTTCCTGGTTTATTGGAAATCTTGAGTTCACGGGTCTTGAGCTCCTCTATTCATCTTTAAGTACAACATTTCTGTTTATTTGTCATTCTCTGAAAATTGGCATAAGAATAACTATATGTATGGTATTTTTTTTTAAAATCAGCATCCTAGTGTTCAGTTGTGAAGCTTGTGGTATACATGTAAAAAAGCATGTTGTGGATAAAGGTTTTTCATTTGCACTTTTCACTGCTTCACCAAATCCTTGCAGACACCATAATATAAAGTTCAGTACGAATCTGACATTTGGTAGTAATGCTGTATGTAAATAAAGGAATTAGAATTGACATTTCAGTTGGAGCTGAACTGACAGAACACAGCAACACAAAGCCACAATGTGATTGATCGCATCAAAAACATTAGATTTAGGGAAAAATAAGCCCCAGTACATACATTAAATTTTGATAAGCAGTAAGACTTTTGTAATGAAATAAAATTGATTCCCTGCTATCCATGCTCTCTGTCCCCGTCCTCTCATTTTCTCAGATTTCTCATCTCTGTATTGTTATTTCTATTTTTATTGATTGCTCTATAATTGAATTCTCGCAGTCTGACCACCAGGTTTTGTCTTCTTTGTGAAATATGATCATTTTCTATTTTTGTACAATAAACTACTATTTTCCCTCCTGTGATTAGCTGTCCAATTTTGTACCATATTATTAAATTTTAACTTTTAATAACAATCAGCATTGTCTTACTGCGCCCAGCTGTGTCTCCTGTCTCTCATCATCAGAGAATGTCAATAGCTCTCGTTAGAGGAGCCGTTCCTCACTCGAAGCTTTTTCACCATTACCTCATTCTCCCTTCTGGTCACTGTCTCCCACATGTCTGCAGTATAATTTGTGCATGTGTGCAGGTGCTTTGATGCTTTATGCCTATGTGTCTGCTCATTAGAAAGGGGATAGTGATATTTTATTTTCAATTTGCTCCAAGGCCTGACTCCAGGATTTTCTTTGTCTTGTTGCTCTCAGCTGCTGTGACACAATGGAAAACTAATGGATGGTTTATTTATTTTTTTTTTTTCACGGCAGTTTTGAATGGCATGTTTTATTGCTGCACATAATATGGAAAGTGGTAATGGTTGGTTGGAATATGTTTTAAAATTAAGATAATTAAATTCATGTTAGAATTCAGTATACAGGTATGGAGTATTACAAGCAGCTGTAGCATGCGCTCAAAGGATTCGACAATAATAACCCTAAAAGGATCCTGAAGCAACCAACACAAACTGGCCTTAAAATAACACTGGGGAAATTGAAGTGACAGAGAGTATAAAGGCTGCATCCTGCAGGTCTGCAGCTCCTCTTGCTCATTAACTTGCCATTATCCACCTTGAACTAGAGTCACAGCTGCACAGTTCTTTGACACTGGAGTAAAACCCCCGTTTTTCAGGGCAGGGTATTTTTCCTGAGAATGAACACACATTAAGGGGATCCTCTCTCTGGAGAAGGCAGCTCTCGTCTGAAAATGAAACTCAATATCCTCTCCCTTAGTATCTAATAGAGCAGATGTCCATCCACCTGTGAGTTACCAACTTCACACAGTCACGTTTTGGGTTTATGTGAGAGGGAGTAAAGCTGTGTGGGACAATGGGAAAAATAAGAGTGGGGGGCTGGGATAAAATGGATTCTCCAAGCTGGGAAATGCAACGTGAAGCATGAAATCAGATCCACTAGAGATTGCTGCCTTCTCTTTGTAGCTGTTCTGCTGACATGGGAGTTTGTTGCTGTAATGAATATCTTCTCTGGATTGTGTGGGCTTCCCTGGGCTGATCTAAATTCAGATCCAGCTTTACATAAGGTAGACTATTTGAGCTGGATGATTTGATTGTTTTTTCATTTTCTTCTTCTAGCCTGTACTTTGTGATGAAATTTACTGCTTTTGCAAAATGTGCTTAATGTTTTGTACTGGCTGGGTTTCACAGTCTGCTCTCAGTGAGAAATCATATTGAGCTGTAACTGCTGACACGCACAGACTTGCCGTTTGCTATTAGATACACTGTACTTTTGGTGAAATAAGAGCAAAAATTACCAGTAGAGGTGCATGCTACATTCTGGTATGATTGGTTAAAGATTTGTCCTGTAAGTTCCTTTCTTTTTGTTATCAAGGTTATAATTCACAATTAATCTGAGAATATTGCAACTGCCAGCTGAGGCTATTTGCTCAACAGCAAACACACTTTAATTTGTACTGACCTTAAACCAGTGAGATTTTTCCAGACGCGATCATCATAAGAGAATTACGCCTTTCCTTAGCATGTATTTCCAGCAGTAACTGGCAGGTCATTGTGTCCTGGTGTTTTTTTTAATGAAAAACAGAATTATAGGAGAAACAAAGATCCAAACCCATATGGTTGTTACCTGTATGTAGAAAACATGCTGTTTTACTTTTAGAATGTTCCTCTAAAGCAAATGTTTAGGTGAGACAAAAATACTAATTAAAATGTCTTTTGTTTTCTAGCTCAGGGCTAATAAACTAGGAGGACTGGCAGGCACACTAGTCAGATATGTTTTCAAGGGCATTTACCTTTACAAGGCCCAATTAGGGGGATTGGTGGTTCCTATTTCAATTGGTCATTGGCCCAGAGGCAGTTCAGCCAACAAAAACTCATGCAGCACAAGTATCTATGCACACAAATTCTGACTAGAGGGTGATTTACAGTCATGTTTTGGTCTGTAGGAGGAAGCTGGAGTTCCAGGAGAAAACCCAGAAATTCAATAACGCAGAAAGACCCCAAGCTGGGATTGAAACATGGGACCTTCGTGCTGCAAGATTGTGCTACATTGTCAGAGGGCAGCATGATGAATATTCTCATGAGTAGTGAATACTCTCTACAATGCCAACTGACCACATTATTTTATTTGGGTTTCTGCTTTCCTCTAAATGAAAAACAAGAAAAAGGTTGATAAAATACTCTTCATAAGTCATGGTCTAAATTTTGTTTTGTACATTTTGAAGTTGGAAGCAAGATTTCATGTTGAAATTTAACATGTCTTAGATCTAAGACAATGGAAACTCACCCTGAAATGATACTTTTCTATAACATTCTATAACCATTAGCTGTACTACAACCATAACATATGCTGTTTTGTTCTCATGACGATAAGTTATATGGCTATTTTTTTAGTTATTTTTTGTGCTTTGTTGTATTTAGCACTCAGCTCATTAGAAAATACATTACTGCTATGTTCAATAACCACTAGGGAGTCTGCAGCCACCATTCCTCAATTCCTAAACTAATACTTATGTAGCCTGTACAAAACAAACAAAATCTTAAAACATGAAATTCTCTCAGTTAAGTGAGTATGCCCAGAAAGTGAAAATAGAGTGAAGTGTTTTTAAGATGAACAAGACTACAGCTTTTACATAACATACTGCAACAGTTAAACTTATATCACTTAGATTTACAGAACCTGATGCAATGCTAGTGCAAGAGGTTGCATAACACTGATTATGGTGTTATTGGAAGCAACTGTCCCTCTGTAGTTCTCACCTAATGTTCAACATCCAACTTTGATGTTAGAGCCCAGTATGCAATCTGAACACTTGGACACACTGCACAAAAAAATCTGGTTTCACGGAGCCAACCTGCTGACATCAGAGCCACTCACTGGGCATATAACAACTGTAGAGATCCCTGCTGTGATGCATGAGTGTGTGGGGTGTGTGTGTGCATGTGGGGAAGCTTCAGGTAAGCTTGCTGCTTATTTTGGGTTACTTGAATGTTGACAGAGGCTGAGTTGAGCTGCAGGGGTTGCTGTCAATCTGTCTGCACCTATCATATCTTTATCCTATAATGATGAGTTATTGGACCTGTGCTGGCTGTAGCTAATCTAATGTATTCATTTATTCCATCTGACTGCACTCACACACAGCCAGAGACCTGAACTCATCCATAGTCAGTGTGTTCTGGTCTCATTTCACTGATGGTTAACTGTGATGTTTTGCATGTTTGAAAAGCTGTAAATGGTTGGATGGAAATTAATGTCAACAGAAGGACACAAAGCGCTTAGTGACTGATTAATAAGCAATCAGTGTAAATTTTTACAGCCAAAAAATGGCCAAAGGTAAATAAGTGAGCCTAGCTAACTTTTAACCTACAGCCATTTTCAAAGTAATGCATTCACATCAAATCATTTGGACATTAATAATGACCATCAATATTATTTTCATAAACAAAATTGCTTAGACATTATATATTATTAAACATTAAACATTATTTATACAAATAAATAATGTTTAGCGTTCTGTATCAGCTAACAACCTGTATAAAAAAACTTAAGCAAAGAGATTTATCAAATGTTTATAAGTTATTTGGGTGTTTAAAGAAAGGGAATTGTGACCTAATATTAAATAATCATATCTACTAAATCTGAAGAGAAAAAAATAGAAAAAGATGAGGAAGTAAAAGTTTTAGAACTACCTTTTATCTGTCTGCTTAACAAAACCACATCCACCATGACAGACCAGGAAAAGAGAGCTAGTTCTGTCTCTCTTGGCTGGAGGGAGGTTGACTTTTTTGCTTCAACAGTGGTTCTGCTTGTCCAGACTGGGAGACTCTCATATCTGGTGATTTGATTAGATGTCGTGAGGGTATGTGGGTGCAGAAATTTTACCCTAAATTAGTAAGATGTATAGCAAATTGAACAATTGAAACAAAACAATTTATGCAACTAAATCTCTACATGTTGGTCAGGATTCCCATTGACTTGATCAAGCTAAATATTTTATTGGTTCAAGTTGTGTCTGTATTTGTCTGAGTCTTCATGAAAACCGTTTAGGGCAGCGTTCTTTTCTTTCCAGGATATTTCTTTTCAAATTTTCAAACCCACAAGCTCTGTTCTTCCTGAAAGCACATAGTAGTTTCCCACATCATTAAAAGTCCTTCTGAAGTCCTTCCTCAGAATGTTGGACTACAATTTCCAAAGCCTTCAGTAAGAATTTAGCCAGTTACTATTGTGGTGTGCAAGTTATGTGGAATCTTTTAGGAAAGCAAATCATGTGAAAGCAAAATTAGGGAAAACCTGAGCATTTGTGGTTTGTGCTCTGTGGTTGCACAGCATTTTCTTCATGCTTAGAAAGATAAAAATTAACTGTGATAACCATAAAAGATTATTCTATTTCTATTCTTGGGCTATTTGTGCATTTGAACTCACCTTTCAGAGAGTGCACATCTGTCTGTTGAAGATGTTCTGGTGTTTAAAACTCATCTGTTAACATCTTCACAGCACAAAAAAATAAATAAATAAATAAAATAAATCGCTGCTGGGTGCATCATTACTGACAGAGAGCCTAAATCCTGTCCTTGAAATAGAGTGATGCGCCATCCGGTTCTTGAAAAATGTTGAGTCTTTGCCAGAATAACCACGGTCATTTGGCGCTCGCCTTGTTAAAGAATAACTTGAGTGAACATGAAAGAGGTTTGGATGAAAAACAAAGAAGTACATACTGTAGAGCCCTCGTCATATTCTCTGAGCCTCTGGGTTTAGCATTTGTGGTCTGAGTGTCTGCTTCGTAAATAAACACAAACAGGCCCGGCTTGGCTGTTACCTCACATATTCCTGAGACCCAGCAATACATTTTTGTCCTCTGTGGAGCACATAGGTTTTTTGTTCATAACTCTGAAACCATACATCCCACTGTGTTAAATCCTGTTGGTCCTTAGAGAGGACATCCTGGGCCTCGAAATGTGTTCATATTTGCCACAAGAGAGTCCCGATGTCCTCTCCAAAGGACATACTCTAAAAAATAAATAAAAACATGTTTTGAAATTTTTTCAATTGTAGTGATGTTTTTTCACTCCAAAGAGTCATGTAGTGTAAAAAAAAAGAAATTCAAAAACTTTTTTTTCTCTGGGTCTCAGGAGGCTATGGGAATATGTTCAATGAGTTTAATGGAAGAGGAACTTGCAAGCAGTGAAAAGAATTTGAGACTTTTTCTGAATCTAATTGATGACCTGTGTGTCAAGATGTTTGAGTCCAAAGGACTGTTATTTCTTTTCTGTCTGGTCGTGTTTGGTGGTTTCCTTGCAACATAATTAGTGAAGTCTTGAACAGAGGCATTACATATAACTCTTCAGAAGAGACTGTAAAGTTTTCTGCCAAGTTCCACGTAACATATTATATATTTTCACATTTTTTTTTTACCATGTAACTGTTTAGGGCCTAAAACCGGCTAAATATGGCACATTTTTGTAAGAGTGTGTGCCACTTTGGACACTGGTTGGGATTCTGTGTGCATCTGTCATTCATTAAACAGCGTCACAGCTCAGCTGTAGCTGCGAGGAGGCGACAAGGCCCATTTAATTCAGATAGTCAGGGTTAGAGGAGTGCAGATGGGGGTATGGGAGCATCCACAGCAACTTTTTCTATTTTTTATAGACTGTCACATGTCCTCTGTGCACCTTGTGCTGCAGTCTCCTCAGATTTATTCTCTGGGGTTAGAGAAGACCAGACATGAGCTGGAACGCTCCATCTGCCAACACATCTAAATATAACACACAAGAAAGTACACAAAGGACAGATCAACTCTCAGCTTTTTCCACATACAAATGCACAAGATGTACAAAATATTAAGCTGAAGAAATTATATTATTTAATTATAACACATTGAGAATGATGAGTGTGTCTGCGATGAACATAGGATGATGTCAGTGCTGGATGCATTTAGATGTGTCGACAGTTTTCACAGCGAGTTGAAAATAATTAAAAGGTTAGCAGGAAAGAGTTTGAAAAACACTTTCTCTTAACATGTTTTTTTTTATCTCCTGCTGAATTCACTCAGGCTTGAAGAGCACAAATATTTATGCTTTTCCCCATGCAATCCCTCAAGAAGCTGTTTACATAGCTTCAGTGGTGCAAATTTACTGTCAGTTTGGGCTGTTTTTGCGCTCAGGTGTGGAATTTAGTACTTATATGTTGCCATGAGCCAGCCTGACAGCTAAAGGGCTCTGAAGGCTTATACAGTTTTTCTCATGAAAACAAAAATGACACACTGTAACCAAAATAACCTTCAGAGAGAAGGTTAAGAGAAATTAATCAGAAAAAAAGCCAAAATTTTAAAAAGTTTCATTAATTTGCTTTGGTTTTAAACAAATTTTTGAACAAATTTTAACTGGTGAAGTCTTGAAGTCAGTCGTCTTAAGGGGCTGTTTCTGCCGAAAACAAGCTGCTGTGTTTACATGTGGCCCTGAGGAGTATCTGGTTCATAAAACCAGCAAGACAGTCTGTTACACTGTCTTAAATCCCCAGTGGCTGGATCCTGCTCGTAATACACACACTGACCTTAGCTGGAAGCATAGGGACACACAAACACACACCTTCCTGCACATTTGTTAAAATGTGCTGCTGCAGATGGATTGGAGATGTATATATCTATAGCTTTATTTGCCTCTCTTTAAATTTATGGTGATATATTGGTATAAGGAGATAATTTTAAGTTTGAACACTTGTTCTTTTTGTTCCATCAAATACTTAATGTTCAGGAAAACTAAACATAAAGCCACGTTTTTAAATCTCAAAATACGGCTTTATGCTAATCAGACATAATGTCAGGTGCTCCCAAAAATCTTGAAGCTTCTCTTTATATGTGCAACGTACTATGCTAGTAGAGGTAAACTAAGTAGGTAAGTAGTTAGATCTCAAAGGACTGTGAATTGCAGGAACAAATAAATGCAATTAAACATTGAAAACACTGAAACTTAATATTATGACTATAGTTTCCTGATTTTGATGTTATTATGCCATTAAATAACTAAATCATCAACATTACTGCCTCTCCAGTACATGTTAAACTTTGAAATTTAAACTTATTAATTTGATTTTTTGAGAAACTGTTTTATGTTCCTGGTGGCAACAACAAAAGCAGAAAACATTGTAAATCTGGCCATGAGCAACAACACAGACTGCCTGACCGATTTTCTTGCTCAAAAGGGTAGAAGAGACCTACAGCTGATTGAAAAAAAGCACATTTGTGACCGAGATATAAATACTAACAGGCAAAAAGCAAAGCAGAAAATAAGTGAGTAACATTTTTCCTGTGAGCCAGTCACACAGCATTAGAGCTCTGTGATGCTCCCTTTGTGCAGAGCTCGTAACTGACCTTAATTTTCTGTTTGATGCGTGATTACATTTTTTTTTCTCTCATTGCAGTTTATTGCCAACTCTCACTGAGTAGCTCTTGAGTGTTTTATGGTGAAGAATGTTTTGTTTTAGTGACATATTTTAAGAGGAGTTTCCTGTTTGTTTTTATCGGACAATGCTCTCGTGGGTAGAGATAGATTTTAGACCAGCAGAAGTCTGGACTTGTTTCCACTACCAAAATTGAATAATGAACACGCCAAACTTGGCTACCGAAGCCTGTTTATGTCTTAATGTTAAAGTGCCAGCATTTGCTTACAGCTAAAATGTCTTTCTGTTGTAGCTCAGTTTCACAAAGCCATCAACCTGAGTGTAGATGTTTGTTCTTACACATACTCAGGCATTTATTACTTGTTTAAAAATATTAATAACAATAAAAATTATATAAATTGCACAATGTATATTGTGTTCCCATTCTTTTGGGAGCTGATAATGTTCCAAAAGAATAAACCCCTGAGAAGGTCAGCTTTATTTAATATGTTTGGGAAGTTGTTTTGAAAAGTCCTGTCACTGTTACGCAGTGTTAGATATCAAGCTGCTCCTCCACTGTCAGACGGAGTAACATCTCTGCTTTCAAACACACACTCACCCATCCACCCATCTGGGAACCGCTGCCATGACACAGAAGAGTAAGCTGTGACACAGAAAATATATATATATATATATAAATACTACAGAGATTGGAGCCTAATGGGTTAGTGTGCCTTTCTGCACCCAGAGCTGATGTGATGTAAGTCTACACAACAGCGGCTTTAAGCCAGCACAGCAACGTGCCCCGGTTTGCCTTCACATTCCTCATGAATGGCTAAGGTCTTTCTGCATATTCATGTGCCGAGGGAAGAGGATTTTGTTGTGGTGAGCAAACAGAAGAAGTAGAAGGATTAATGTTTGATTGGTGCAGCTGTGGTGAACTTTCAAGATGGAGCTTAAAGACACAACAGCCAATGAAAAATATTCATGGAAGGACTTTTTTAAGCTTGAAAAGACTTTTCAAACAAACAAAAGCACTAGAAATATTTATACATAATGAATATAATATGAAAAAAGAGACTGAAAGAACTATTTGTGATGACTGAATATATGTGGAGAGTTTTTAAATACTCTGTGTACTTGCAATTCTCTAGTTAGAGTGATTAGGTAAATTGGCTGTATAAAGATAATTATGCAAAGTTGAGAGTCTGTGTCTAAGCTCTGTGGTGAATGCTGAGGGTGGAAAGTTTTTCTCTCTCAGTTTTGGTTGGCATTGGTTCTAGTTTCTGATATTATGAACATCACTAGTGAAGATGGAGAATCTATGCACGACAGTTCTTGTTTCTGTTCCTCTGACGAATGCAGGAGTTGCAGTCTTGTGTAAAAGACAATGTAAATATATAATGCAAAAACTGTAATCCCTCTGTGTTAGGTCCACACCCCACTTTATTCATGTTCTCTTGATTTCTGGAGGATTGTGTTGGCAGCTCGTCATGTATGATGTACATCAAACATTTAAAACTCTGCTACAAATGTAGAACATTTATTTTTTAATGTAACCAGAGAACTTTGCTGTCCAAAAGTGAAGTGGCAACAAATAATACATACAAACATATATGAACTACTCAAAGTACTTTAAACGTACCTCAAAGTTATTTGGAGATGACTGTGACACAAATTCTTAAGATGTTCTTTAGTTTTTCTAGTAATTAATTAAATGTCTGATAATCATCTGAATGCATTTAATAAAGTCTGTGGTACATTTTGTTGTTGTTTAACAATAATCATATTAAAATTACTTTGGTATTTACATAAAGGTTCATGAAAAATAAAGGAAAAATTTATCCGAAAACCTGAAGCATTACATAAACCACTTAAGATAGTCCAATGTCTTAATGTGGACATAGACTTGGATTTGATTAACAAATTACAAGAACCATTTGAAAGAATAAGAGCAGAATATTTTACAATCTTTACTGTTGAACATAATATTCATTGGATCTTTTTTTTTAAAGCAATCCATATTTTTTTTGGACATTTTTTTTGGAAAAATAATAAAATACAAGTGGCATGTCAGACTGTAAAGGCCATTCAAACTCAACTTCTTCAATGTTTAGACATAATGTTCTTTCCTAATAATGCCATCAGTTTTGTGAAGTGTGCCAGTCCACACAACATAATGCTGCCACCACCATACTGCAGTAGTGTTTCCATGCTTGCAGTCTTACCGCTTTTCCATTCCAGCTGTGATGATGTAGCATTTTGGGCAACTCCTCCAGTCTGAGTTTCATCCGACCAGATCCTAGTCATGAGTGCATTTTAAAACTATAATTGTGTATTTCATGCAACTTGTGGAATAACGGCTTCTTCTTTGCAGATTGGCCTTTCACCCCATGTTTTGGCACAGAGTTTGTTTTGTTCTGGGTAATGTGACTGTCTTACAGCCAGCATCTTGTACAGCCAGCATCTTGTGAAGATGCTGGCTGTATCTTGTGATACAGACTTTAGGTTCACTTTGTATCAAAATGTCAAGAACACAGAAATCCCCCAGGCTGTTAGGGGTTCAATAGTTTGAACAGATGACATCTTCAGGTACCTGGAAATTGTTCTCAAGGATAAAACAGAATTTTGAAGATTCATAATTATTTTAGTAGTTTCTGATTTTTAACTTTGTTTAAACTGTAATGACTCAAAAGTGTGTGAAACAAAATCCTGAATCAAGTTAGTAATAATTTTACATAAATGTATGCTTTTTTATATAAATGAAAAGTCTGCTACTTGACCTTTTATTTACCACTTCAAACAAATTCTTCCACATTTGTCAAAGGAAGCCAGAAATGCTTTCTAAAAGAATTTTCTGCCTTTTCACCACATTTTGACCACATGATAGAGTAGAACTGATCCTCTCCTGGAGTGCTTCAGATGTAACCTTATTTTGAATTTGCTAGACCAGTCAGCAGGGAGGCTGGACCACAGTGATATTTTGAGCGTCCTCTCCAGCTGGAGCCGGTTCTGATCCTAGTTTCCGGTTCACCGCACTTGACGCTCTCTAATTGCCAGACCACAAAATCTGCTCCGACTTTGGGCAAAGGGAACCATGCTGAGCTGCTTCCCAAGGGTTAAAGTTGAAACTTGCATCTTTAATTTAAACTATACGATGGGGAACTAATTACAGAGTCTGGAAAAGGTCATGTAAAGGCCATTTTTATGCATGATGAACATGTTGTGGTTGTGTGTGAAAGCATGCAGAATCTTTCCCCAAAAAAGCTGTCTTTGGTTCTAGATATAGTGTCTGAATTTTAGTTAATAAAGTCATTACAATATTTAAAATGGCGTAAAGTTACAGTCACACACTACTCATCATGCGTCTGTGTCCTGCTGCTCTTCCCCAGGGATTGTAGTAAATGTCTCATCTCATTCCATCACCCCCTCCTCCCCGTTCTCCCTCCTCTTCTTCCTCACATTCAGGCTAATATAAAGGGCAGATAAGCTCCTGATTCTTCCCTTCCTGTCCTCCTCCGTCTGCTTGCAAATTCCTCTTAAACTAAGCAGACTTCTGTGAGCAAAAGGAGTCAAAATCTAAAGACGGCACGGTGTCAACTCCTTCATTTTTAGGGAAGTTAAAACATATCAGACTATTTCGCATGTTTTCTGGTGATGCAACACAAAGCTTGAATTGGCGATATCGCTCAGCCTGACTCTCTGCTGCTTCTGTCTGCAAGGACGGCTTTATTTTCAATTACTGAGGACAAAGAGCTTAGAATAGCAAACAGAATCCAGTAGGTCTCACATACATAGAAACTGCTGGGAAATTAATGCTTAAGCACATTGTCTTAATGATTTAGGAAAATAAAGCAATGTTACACGGGGCCATGCAAACGATAAAAAGAGCTATCCTTTTAATTTATATTTAAATAATAATCTGACTAAGGTGGTGTGAATTTGTATTCCCACTAAGTACAGGCTTTGTGGAACAACCTATTCTTCTCTGCAAAACAGCTCTGACTGTACGTTTAAGGTTATTTTTCTCATATGTTAGCCACAAACCTTTTTCTTCCTCTACCAGGTTTTCCTTCAGGATCATCCTACACTTAGCTTCCTCCATTTACCAAACGACTCTGTCCCTGCTGCAGAATTTTGGACTGATAGCTGTCCTATCCACTGTTGATCTCTGCAGCTCCTCCACAGTAACCATTGGCTTCTTGATTGATTCTCTTAGCAATGCTCTCCTTGCTTTGAAGGCCACAACTTGACACATTTGAAGTAGTTCTATAATCCAAATTAAAGGCAGATACAGTGCATATAAAGACAAACTTTTCAAGCGTTTTTCTTCTAAAACATGAAAAAAATATATCAGTTCCCATCCACTTTGCAATTATGTTTTATGTGTAACATAAAATTTTAATAAAATGCTTTATTGATTTTTGGTTGTAATGTGACAAAATGTAAAATAAAAAGTAAACAGAAAGACTTTGTGTTACTTTTTATGCCATAAGTAAACTAAGGCACTCATAAAAGCAAAACTGAAACAAGATGTTTTCCTCAATAGGGCTTTTAGTAAAGTAGCATTTCTGATAAAGATAAAAGCCTCAAACCTTGGCATGTACTATAAAATAGCAAAAAACCCCGAAGAAATGTTGGTTATAAAAACTGAATCATCGCAAGTTTTCTTTAATTTTTGTAGGATGTGTAGCACCAATGTTGCTTAGTGATTGTTTAGTGGATGTCTACTGATATACTAAACTGTAACCTCCTTTCAACCTCCACCTTCATCCATCTCGCAAGAGGAAGATCAAACTTTAAAAAGCTAAAACAAGTAAATAAAAAATTCAGTTGCATTTCCCATACAAGTGTATTTATAGAATCATTGATTATTTATAGCCACTTCCCTGAAAGAGTGTATTGCATTACATTTCAATATTACAATGCAGAGTGGAGAGAGATAGAAAGAGAGAAAGACAGGGAGAAAGACCGAAAGAGAGAGAAATTTAAAAGTGGCATTATCTTTTATGTACTTGTTTAGAACACAAAAACATGTATTTATGCTTTTATGTTTCTTCTATCCTCCCCTGATTTGGTATATTTTTTTCTATAAAACATTTGGATACAACACTTATGTCACATTTCACTCTGCAGTTTTGTTTTTGCTATAAGTCTAATCTTATTTTCTGTTTAAAATCAACAGCAATAGATGTGCTGAGAGTTAGTGGCCGATTGGCCGTGACATTTCAGCCGTAACTTCCAGAGCTCATCAGGCTTCAGCAGAGATATTCTGAGTGTTTTGTTTTGACTTGGGCCGACTGTGTGGGCAGAATGGTCTGAGAAAACAGACACAGAAAGGTAAAGAGAATTCAATGGAAGATTTAGGTAGACATTTCAAATAAATTGGATGGAAAGACTGAGGCAGCGAGTCAGTGACAGAGCAGAGAAGAAAAAGACATAGTAGTGGAGAAGTTTATTTCATGGTCCTGTAAAAGTATGGAAATCCCTTTCTCCTTTGCTCATTTATAAGTCAAGAGTTTTTTTCTTCTATTATTTATTGCAATCACATCTGTAGTAGAGGCCATATTCTGATGCAGGAGGCTGCATGAATCTGGGTCACTGTGAGTGAAAGTGCTGAGTCACTCTTACCAGGGTAGCTCACACTAGATTTACACACTGCAGTTAGTTGATGTCCCTGTCAAAAACATATTTCATTTTCAAACCACAAATGCTTTGAGGAAAAATAATAATGGTTTTCCTTTCAGAAAGTTGGCAGAAAATTCATGCCCAATGTTCCAGCTCCATGTGTGGAGGAAGTATCTTCTGGACTAAAAAATTGCAGGAATGAAACTTGGCAGAAACAGAAATGAGTTCAATGAATCTCTTCCTTAAAAGCACAAAGAGAACAAGGCAATAAAAAAAACGGAGGTAGTTTATTTTAAACCTTGCTGAATGCAATTTGTGCTGAAATGCAGATGAATGTCCTAAAACATTTATATTATGTGCTGCTGTAGCTATTAGACTTTTGATGACTTTGGCTTCTTTATGTTTAATTAATACTATGGTATGGGTTATGTTTTGATAGGAAATGTCAGAATTTTGTGTAATAATCTTCATATAAAGAATTGAACATGGCAGCAGTAACAAATAGAAATAAGCAGCCATGTTTATTGAAATAGAAAAAATAATTAGGAAATTTTGAAGTAACAGCTTTTTCTTTTTTACAGAAATCACTGGTAGAGTTTAAGCATTTCTATGATTGTATGGGGCTGATGGGCTTCATTAGGTATAATTAGACAGAAAACAGGGAGAAAGTGAAGAGCAGCAGTAAGAGTCTGAAGGTCAGGATTTGAACCCTTCGAACCCCATTTAAGGACTTCCTTAAATCCAGGATGTCCTTAACTGCAGCAAAAAACTGTAGCTTTTGCTGCAGTTTATTACAAAGACAATAAAAAGTTCTATGCAGGATATTAAGGCGTTAGCTGACTGCTGCGCAGCAGCTTTCTTTGTGTTTATATTATTTTCAAGTTTATAATATAGATCGCAGAGTGTTTGGAAGAATGTAGAATTGGTAATTAGTTTTTATTTTAAAAACAAATTTTATCTCCTGCAAAGTTTAAGCTCCAATAATAAAACCATGCAGCAGTTTCCTATTTTGGATACACCAAAGGAAATGACTGTCCTTCTTCCTCAGACCTTCAGATGGGAAACACATTAACTGAAGGAGCAATTTTTGACATCAGGCTTCTCTTCTTCCAACTACTTTCTTTAAAAACTGCCTGGAGGAAGGTGACAGATGTGGATGTGGAGAGACAGCAAGGACAGTCTGGTTGGCCAAGTTCACTGGGACTGATTGAAATGTCAAACAGATGAGATAAAATTAAAACTAAATAGCTAAAAGAGCACATCTGAGTATGTAAACTATTAATTAGATTTACATGCATATGTTAAAATATGCAGGTAAAACTCATTTATATTAGCGTAACCCAGATAAACTGACTGCTGCTACTTGTGTTGAGCAGCAGCATGCAATCTTAAATAACTGTGTGAGTGTGAGTCAAAACTAGAGATTTGGGTTTAATCTGGATTAATGATGAGGAAGAGCCCCCACTGGGTTACAGTTTATGACTTAATGATAGCAGAGCCCCTGAGGTGCTCTCTCGTCTTCTTCTTCTCTTTGTAAGTGTGTGAAATTAATAGAGAAGATGGAAGAGAAGAGGGCAATGTGTGTACTCAATCTCTGCGCTTATGTTTAAATGGATGTTTGTACAACTAAGCATTTCATGATAGCAGTGACCTGCCGAGATAAGATTGGCTAAAAGGTACAAGGTTCAATTATTTATTGTCAGAAGGCTTTAAAAAAAAGAATTGGAGGAGTGTCATGAAAATGAATTTGAGACTGCGGCCTCATAGCCGTCTCCCGGGTCACCTCCAGTCTGATTAAATGCTACATTGTGGATGGAGGGATATTTCCCTCTGACTGTGACTGGCAGGAGTAAAACCAGCTCCTTGTTAAGGATGCCAAATTATCTGACACAGTTGAGGGAAGAAATCTGTGCTGCGGCTCCGCAGGTTCTCCGATTTAAAGTAGCTGCTTCGAGCCGAGCTCCCAAATCTGCACAGGGATAATGAAATGTTGTGTTTCTGTCAGTGTGGGAGGCCACAGGCTTCATGCTGTGTGCTGTTGACTCAACTAGAACAAGTTAATTTATTGCTGTCATTTCTGCTCGCTGTTACACTGTTGTGTGGTTGGTATTTCCACCTATCACAGCAGGTATCAGCAGCTCCAACTTTAGCAACCACCTGGGATTTAAAACTGGATGTAGCAGGAAGAGGTGAAGAAACAAAGAAAGATGTAAAAAGCACTGCATGCTTTAGATACTGTGGGCTAGCAAAAGTTTTCGTAGCCATCAAAAAATTGATCAACAAGTATAAGGATAAATTATATACATATACACAAATGTAACAGTCTTTTACTGCAATTTTACAGAACATTTTTTGGGTTGTGTCTCTACCAGCATTGTACATCTGGATGTCTCGCCACAGTTCCTCCATAACATTTAGGACTGAACTTTGACTTGGCCATTGCAACTAATACCAAATAATGCTTTGGTCTAAACCAATGGTACTCAGTCCTAGTTTTCAGGGACCAATACTCCTTAGTAGAGTGTTCAAGTTACAGCAATAGTCAAATTCTAATAAAATACATGGAAATTAAATTGTGGCTCGAATGATGAACTGTGTGGCAGGATGTACTGTAACAAAGTAAGTATAATTTATGAAAATAGGGTATTTTTTCTAGATTCCTATATTTATATATGGGGAGCTCTTTTCTATAGGGCGAAGAACAGATGTTGGACATTAATTAACTATAGAGGACTGAGCTATTTTTGAAATATCTAATTATTTCCTTGTATTTCCATTCTTTAAAAAATTATTTTTCTTTTACTTTGTGTGAAAATGTGTTGATGTTTTAAAAATTACTTTTATCTCTTTTTTCCACAGACAGCCCCTTTAATGTTTGATGTTTTGAATAATCTTAATCCATGCTATACAATAAGCAGAGGGATCAGCCTGTCAGTGTTTCTGTTTTCACCCCCATGCAGAACAGCAGGAGGCAGAGCGCTGAGAGCCCTGAAACAACAGCCTGACGGCACTTCTGTCAGTCAGCTGCAGGTACGTCTCACCACATTTGTACAAGCACGCTTGAATTCCTTGGTTTGAGAAAAGACTGGCTGCCAGGGAGAAGATCAAAGCGTGGAAACATTTGTGTCTGCTGGGTTCACCTGTCAGAGGACCTAAAGACATCAATCACACGCAGCTTCAGAGGAGGGTGGTCTGCAGGGAGCTCTGTGCTGCAGTCCTGACTTCAAAAAATAAAAATAAAAGAAAATTGGCGGTTCGTTCTGTAAAATTAAAAAATTCAGCACTGCCGGAATCAGACTTTGACGTTAGGAAGCTTTTTCCGCTCACAGAGATCATTCGATAAGATTGTATTTGCAATAAATCATAAACAACAGTCAAAATATCAACACTGTTCCGGCAAACAACTCTGGAACACTTTTTATTGCTGCAGCTCGGCAATAAAGATGGACGATTTGAACCCTGACTTTAATTAATCTAAGACATATAAAACCAGTTTTACTGCTGTTAAAGCCACCTTCAGTCTTTCTGTACCACTTCAGACGTTTTTACCCCTCAAGAATCTCATCTAAGCTCCTTAAAACCTGTTTTATCATTTATTTCATCACTGCAAGTAATTCAAAAATGAAACATTGTGTTGCTAGAGAAAAAGAGACACTGTTAACCAATGAAAATGGTATCTTGTGCTTTATTTTTTGTCCTGTAACACCTCTGCTTTTCATCTTCTCATGAGCCAGGGATAATCATGTTTAATGTAACACTATCTTATGTTTGTGCTGTTGCGCTTTTTATACATTAGCAGACTAACAGAGTGCGAGACTAATGGTGCTTCACTGCAGAGCAGCCAGATGTTAAATCCCAAATAATTCTCCCTGGATTTAACTCTTGCATTTATCTCCCGGACAAATCTGTCTCTGCTTTGTGGCTTTAAGATGTAGTCTTTCATTTCTAAATGTCTGTGGGGGGTGTTCATGTGTGACTACACATGACCTCTGGTTTCTGCACAGTTTTAGCCTGGCTGCTGAGCGTGCACATATGAAGTGGTCTCGTGTTTCTTGTGGGAACCTGCAGAAAGCTGCACTGGGCGACGATTGTGGAATTTTAGCTGCCGCCGATTATAAAAAGTGAAACGTGAGCGCATTCCTGAGGGCCAAGACAGAGCCCTGCGGCTGCACAGCTGAGGGTTTATTGAAAGATGAGCACTGAGCAGGAATTTAGCCTGCAGTAGGATTCAAAAGTGCATGTTCAAACACCACAGTCCCTTATCAGCTTTCTTTACTAATACAGAGATCCTTTGTTTTCCTGTAAACATTACACATTTTAACCAGGCTGTGAACCCAAGCAGATTCTGAGTCAAACCATGACCCTGTCTTAATGCTTCGCAAAGCTGCAGACTTTCTGACTTTTAAAGTTGTGGCTCTGCTGCGTTCAGGAATTATGTGTGCCCCAGATTTGTGAAAGGGAGTACAGAGTTGTGAGTTTGTGGGAGTGTGACAGCTGACAATCTGGGCCCTCGGAGAGGAGGGACGGAGGGAGGGAGGAGCATGAGGAGGATGTGGCCAGACAGCGTCCACTGCTGGGATCCCTGGGGAAACTGAGCCATAGGAGACGAGTGTACATTCACAGCTGTTGTGGAGAGCACAGAAGAGATTATAATTATCCCAATCCACATGAAGCCGGTGTCTTTTTTTTTGTATCCAAAATGCTCATTGACCTGTTAGCAGAGTTATATAAATCATTTAAATCTTCCAGGAAACAGAGGGAAAACTGGGAAATCTTTTTATAACGCCACATACGATTTCTAAGCTCTATTTGAATGTGTTTGGCTGTAAGGATGGCTAGTAATCAAACAATTTTAATGTGTCACAAGTCCTTGCTATTAAAATAAGCTTGTCCCTAATTTTACTTCTTCTTCTTCTTATATATAAATTATTGCCTTCTGGTATACACAAACTCTTATTATACCTGACAAATGTATAAATTTGTATCTGTACATTTTTTTGTCTTTTGATCTTTTTTCTCCCCTCCAGAGGGTCTTTTGTGGGCTCTAGTGTCCCTTATATGAAGGTAGGCTGACAGGAAAGGGGGGAAGACCTGCGGCAAATATCGCCAGGTCCAGGAATCGAACCTGCGACGGCCGCGTCGCGGACTCAAGGCAGATGTGGGTCGCGCTATCCCCTATGCCACCACAGCAGGCCCATCTTTTGATCTTTAAAGCTGCATGAATAGTCCATAAACTGAAGAAGACATGTTTTTCTTCCACTCCAGTGTTTGATGATTGTGACCCTATAAAGATAGACATATATCTCTCACACCAAAACATAACTGTTTGAGAAAAAACAAGAGTAAATTGCCCAAATTGTAATATATTTTTACAAGAAAAAAAATTAAACAAATGGATTGTAAATGTTCTGAAAGAACCCAGAATTAATTAATCTGCAGATGAAGTTAAACCCATGAAGTTAGGCTCTTCTGTTCTAATCTCATGATCTTTGTAGTGCCATGTCTTGTTTTGACAAAGTGCTCAGCGTAGAAATATAAACTGACTGATGTGGTTTGATGTTTATCCCGTAAAAAGCATCTTCAGGATTGGATGTCATGAAGTGGCTGTGATGAACTGCCAGGCTGCAAAGTTCATGTTGCTGCTTTATTTATTAAAGTGGCTGATGGGGTTGTGGGACAGATTTAGAATCAGTCTAGTACACAGTTGATGCTCGGCCTGTGACTGACATGCTGGCTTTTACTCGCGATGAACCTGTTAGTCACGCAGCAGCGTCGTTCTGCAGAGCGGACACAGGCTAAGAGCTGCAGATAGCAGGAAATTTGTCAGGATTTCACATTAGATCTTTGGAAATGTGAGCTTTTCCAGGATAGATCACAAAAATATGCACATATTTTTTAACTGATGTGCAGAAGGAATCTTTGCAAAACTTGAATTAAATATTAGCTCTAGGGCATTAATCAGGGGAACACCCAAGATCTTCATTAAACTTTGTAAATGTTGTAGATTCTCAGCTCAGGGAGGAGAATTTGTAACTTGATTTTTGACAAATGTGGCTTTTGTGGAAAAATATCATGAATAAATTCATTGTTGAAAGAGAATCTTAAGGAATCCTGTTTGCATTTTGCCACATAGCATGTTTAACATGCTCAATGGTGAAACAAGGTAGTGGCAGACTCATTTGTGTGGAAGTACTTTTGGTCAGGAGGGACAGAGAAGTTGGTCAGAGTTTACGGGAAGATTGAGCTAAATACATGGCAATACTTTATCAAGAAACTGTAAAATTGTAAATATAAACTGTGTGTGAAAACAATAAATTTACTGTATGATTTAATATTTTCACCCTTAGTCTTGAAAACATTTTTTTTGCAGGCGTTTGATGTAATATGTATTGTTCTTGCACTGACTGCAGCATTAAATTTGATCTCAGACGTAAAACTTTTACCACAGTGAAATTATGTAATGTTGATCTCATCCATTGTATTGTCCCAACCCAAACCTGGCAGTTATGTTTTGTAAACCTGAACAACATTGTTGATCTCCAGCCATGCATAACAAAATAATGATTGACTGCAAAACTGAAAAGGCATTTAAAAAGTCATTAAAAAGTCTTCGCTTCTGTAAGGAATTCTAACATGTAATTAAATAAATGTTAGTTTATATAATTTCTTTCCTGGTTGTCATAATATTAAAAGACATGGGAGAAACAAACAATATAATTTTTTTTATCTTGCCGTATTTGTATTTGTAGTAATTGTGTGAAATTGCTGAAAATACCTCAGACGAGAGCGTAGGTTACTTTTAGTTGTACTGTCATAATTCTCTCTAAGCAAAAAAGTGAAAGCATAGAGAAACATTTATTTCTGTAAAGCAGATTTAATTTATGAAAGTCAGTGGCAGATTTACAGCACACAGGACACATAAACACTATAAACGGTTTGCAGAACCCCAGTGAAAAATACCAACAATATCACAAAAAATTACATGGAAGAACATTTTACCAAAAAGAAATAAATGTTCCAATTACAAAGACAAACTGAGTGATTTAACATTTCAGACTGCTGTGTCTTGTTTTGGCTAAATCTGTATGTGTCTGTGTGAGTGTTGGACCCTCTGAATGAGCAGAATGTATTGACCTGAATACTGAGACTATACGCCATATGGATCTTCTGGCCAAGACACTCAAAAGACCTCTGAGGCCTAATCCCTGCTGGCTGAAATGGTTTGTCTGTTACCTCATTTAAGACACACAGAAATAAAATATTCTCCTACAATAAGTAAAGAACATCAGATTGTCCTTGCATAACAGTGGTCCTCCATTATCAGCAGAGTGTTGTGAGTGAGAGTGGGCAGTGTGGTCTGTAATCCTGAGGGGGGTTGTGAAAAAAGCTGTTGATGCTATTTATGAAAAGTAATATCTATAAATCCGAGTACTGTGGCATTCTTTACATGCAATGTTGCGACCGTACATTAAATATTCATATCTGCACAGAATAATGAAAATCATGCAATGGCATATTACAGTAAGTGCTTATTGCTGCTGTTTGTTTGGTGACAGCTATGTACAAATATCTATACATCAGGTAAATTAACCTCAACTCGCTTTAATGACTGCTGGTCAATTTTTCCAACCATCTATTATTTCAGCTCTGTTACAGTTCAGCATGTATGCAACATGTAACACCACCATTATAATCCCGATTATTCATGAAGCTTTGGGATTAAACAAGCTTGTTCTGCAACTTTTTCAAGCTACAGACATGCTTTCAATAACAACCGGGTACCAGATGGCCGCCGGTTAGTCAATGTTCACAATTGGCTGTGCCATCTTTTACCTCCACCCCCTTACTGTGAAACAACGCTGTCAGCAAAACTGAAAAGAAAAGTGATTCTGTCCATTATGAAATCAAGCTCAACAGCATTTATTTAGTGCAGGCTTTGAATTGAACATGCACCATATTTGTCTGTCTGAGCAAAGGTAGATCCAAGGAAGAGTTTACTAACTTATGTTTGAGACTGATTGAAGTGTGGCAGAGTCTACTTGTATTTTTTCAGTTTTTAATTCCTGAGCAGTGTAAACGAGGCTGGTCCAGTTAAACCTGACTTTCCAAAGCCTTTTTGGAAACAAAAGGAAGCTCAGGACTCTTTAGTGGCAGTGCATTCAGTTGAAGCTGTAAACAGCTTCACATATGGATACTGTAACAATGCAATTTGACGCCTGGTGGTCCCTATATATAGATGCAAAGAAGTAATGTGAGTCATGTCAGAGAGTGTAACAATGAAAAAATGTCTGTTGTAGCTTTTATAAAGTTTCTGGTGACATTCTGAGAAGGATGTTTATGTCAAAAGTACCATCTTCTGGGACAACCAGACAATCTGTGTGCACACGTGTGAAGACATCTGAAAAATACAAAACTTGAGCATAAATCCTGAAAAAGACTCAGACACACTGCAGCACATTTTCAGTCACTCAGAACACAAGGTTCTCAGATTGTCATACAAAATGTTCGAGACTCACTGTTGGACCTGATAATCTCTGAGTTGCAAGAGGAACATGTGCTGGAGGTGTTGGAAGTGTACCAGATCATTTCTGAAAGATGTAATTATACCCCAGCCTCTTATTCATCCATCCATTCACTCCTTCCATCAGAGCCGCTCGTACCCCCAGCACCTGTCTCCTACTCAGTCTGGCAACATTGGCAGCCTTTTGGCCCGAGACTCACTGTTAGACCCACACAGCTGTGTTATAGTCAAACAAGGGTTGCCTTTTCTCCAGACCCATCTCTGGCTGCCTCCTGTCTAGATAAATTCCTTGGAATGGTTGCTGGTAGAACTGGGGGAAGGGCTGGTACTGTTGCTGTTTTCTTTCGGCTTCGGCTAGATGCGGACATGGCCTGCCTTTTCCCTGCTGTCCGTTTGCCCAGAAGGGCAGATAAAAGCTGCCTTTTGACACCTTAGGAGCCGCTTTCTTAGGCCTTTTGAAAAGGTCACCCTCAGACATCTCTGGAGCCATCCATCCAGGCCTCTCTTTGAGGAGTTTGTCCCTGTCGGGCCGAACGCTGCGCAGGAACTTCTTGAAGATGTTTGTGGTAAGCGAGAACTTCTTGCAGATTTCCTGCGAGCGGCTGAGGCGAAGAGGGTGGGCTGGTGTGTCGGGTCTATCCTCTCCTTCTGTTGTCCTTTGGTCTCTTTTCTTCCTCCTTGCCTCTTGTTCTCCTTGTTCTCTCTCCACCTCAGGCAGGTCAAGCCAGTTGCCTACAAGGTCTGCAAATACATTGTCGCCCAGCACTAGGGGCTGACGGTTGCGGCTGCGGCTCATGAGCGATGATGTCCAGTCGCTGGCATCGTCTGCGCTGTCCTGGGAGTAGTCACTGTCCAAAGAAGGTCCCTCTTTGGAGAGGCTGTACAGGATCCCAGGCAGATCCACCACCTGAGCATGACGAGGAGCCTGGGAATGAGGGTATAGCTCTGGCGGTGGGTTTCCCACCATTGGTCCGTAAAAGTCTACCTGAGGGGCAGTGTAGCCAGACCACCTTTTGGGTATTGACTCAATGTTGTTTTCACTTCTTGCACTTGCACCACTTCTTTGACTTTCGCTCTCACTCTGACTCTCACTCTCACTCTCCAGACTGGAAGCTGAAGAAGAGAAGAATCCCATGCTGCTTCTGTTTCTTGATGAGGTCTGATCATCCCTACTTAAGGAGTTTCTACTGTCCATGGACAGCCTCAGACTTGGCACTGGACTGGTGCTGGGTTCCTCTGGCATGGTTGGTCTTTGGATGGACTCGTGCTTTTCACTTAGACCCAAAGCTGATGCAGCTGATGGCTGAGTGGTAGTTGAAGCAGGATGTGGAATTCCCCGGTTAATCGGGTGTCCTGAAATGTCTAGGCTTTCCAGCGCTGTCTGGACCTGAAGGAGCTTGAGTTCTTGGAGAGCTCCCATCATTGAATTCATCTGAGCGTGGAGGCCATCTCCAGCTTCTCTCATAGACAGCTGCAAGAAAAGAGAGCAAAGAAGAAATCATGTTGAGGTTAAAAACAGAAAAGACTTTACTTCAACTTTTAGTAGTTACAGAGCCTTGGCAAATGATTTCTACCTCTTTAACCTTTTCTCATTTTGTCACATTACAATGACAAACCTCAGCACCAATTCACACATAAGCCATGGTCATCTTTGGCAATCTCTTCTTTGACAGGGAAGCTGACTAACATTGGTGGGTCGATGGTATGGTTTGAGCAAACCACTGGTTTGCTCAAGTAAGTAAGGATCTGTCAGAAATGTAATACTATTGTACAACAACTCTAGACATACAGCTGGAGCTATGGTTTAGATTGTCCTATCACTATTATAGGATATTTTACATTGGACATTGAACATTCCTGCAATGTGACAATAAATCTAAAAAGGTTCAAGGCATATAAATATTTTGACTATCTTACAGAGTAAAAGTAGAGGTAAAAAAAGACATGCTCTGATTTTAATCAATAAGCATAAAAAAGTTGTTAGACATTATAAACATACTTATTAAATTCTAAGAGTATAATGTTTTGAAACCACCAGATCAACCCAGTGCTCCTCATTTCCAGTTAAAATGTGTGGTCATGTGACCTAGTTTTGGATGACAATATCCCATATGGCGTCCGTATGAGAGGACCCAACCAGTGACAGCTGCAAAACGCAGCAGTTTCTTTATTTTTCCTCAGTTTCTTTATCTTCATTTTCTTTTTCTCTCCTTCCATCTGTTTAACCACATATCCGCTTGCTAATTTGAGCCACCTTTGTTCCCTCTAATCCAGCACTAATATACTTTTATCCTGCTCTCACTCTTCCTGCTCTCATGTGCTTCTGCCATGTGACTTAGACTAACCGCCTTCTCCTGAAGGCAGATAAAAAAAGCCCAAAGGCAACACTCTGACCTGTGTCTTAACTTGCAAGCACGAGATTCTACAAACTTCCTCAGCGAGTTCGAATTTTCCCTTAAACTGTTGACACAACAGGTTTATCCTAACATTGTGAACATGCATGCACTGCTGAAAGTAGCAACTTGATGATGACTCAGCCTGCAGGCAGTCATACCCCACTTATTAAAAATAATAAAAAGTTGATGGAAGAAGAAGGCAAGCATGCAAAGAATTGCAACAACATGCCAAACTGTGTGGGAAAAGTTTATGTGAAACTTCTGAAGCATGCCTACAAACTGTCATCTGCATCAACCAAACTGCCAAAGTAATTACTATAACTGACAGATATCTGAGGTAAGTAGGTATTGTGAATGCAAGTGGCTGAACAAATTCTAAACTTAAGCTTAGAAAAACACAAAAACACCACCTTACCTCACCAAACAGCAAATACAGATAGCCCAGTCAGCCTACACCTCTGTCAGTCAGTCAGTGTCGCTCACCATTCAAACTGATCAGTCTGCCCCCATATATAGTCATCCCCATTCAAAACAGAGACACCGTTGGGCTTCACAACCAATCAGCTCTGCCCGTCTAGACTATAATCCCCATTCAGAGGGCAATGGAGGTGGTGATCAGTCAGGCAGAAATGGATTGACAATGAGATGGGGTGGAACAGCGACAGCAAGTGAGAGGGGTGGTGAGAGTCAGTCGGGTGATCAGCAACAGAGAGAGGTGGGGCTGATGGGAAAGGATACCTCACCATATGTTTGGATGTTCAAGGGAAAACTGTTGATGGATTCAATTATGGATGACACCATAAGAACACCAGGGGATGTGGTAGGGGGGTAATATAGGGACAACAACACCAGACTGCTATTGACAGAGTTTAAAGAAAGAGAAAAACCTTAAGGACATGGAGAGAGGGAGAGGCGGACGGTGTTATAGCTTCAAATTGAATAGGAAAATTAGAAAATAACTTAAAAAATGTAAAAAGTTGTCATAAAGTTACCTCATCCATAAGTTAGTTAGTTTTATAACTATAGATCTGTAATCTTACCTCCATCTTGCAGAATGACAACATAAACAGTATGACGTTAGATTTAAAAAATATCGACATTTCATTTTAATTTTCAAATTGAGCAAGGATTTCTTGTTTTCTCACAACTCATTTGTGTTTATTCTTCTGGGTTCAAAAAATGCTGCCACACATTTTGCTAATTTTACCAGCAAGTTGACAGCAACTGAGTTTATTATTTATGAACCATGAATATTATCAATTTAAAATAGCTTTGTGAAAAAGAGAAAAGAAGCCTGTACCAGAAAAGTTAGAAAAATTACTATCATTATAATCATTGTTGTGTACATTTTAAAACCTGTAATAAGCATGTAAATCTTCTTGTTATTTAACCTCAGCTTGACACTTAAACAATGTAAAGACCTGGTTTAAACACTCTGCCTGCCCTCTGGCATATGACACATGAGTGGGTGCATGAAACACCTCAAAAATCAGATAATAAGGCCATTAATGCACATGCTGGGAATAAAAGACTCCCAGCTTCCTGCTGGCTCTCTGAATTAAACAGTAAAGGTACATGTAATTAGCACTGTCAGACTGTCTCTTGCCTCTATGCCTTCTACATATGGCTGACTTCATTTGCCGTAATTGTCTGTGTCCTGGGAGAGGCAGGGAATCAGCAGATTATCATGGTTTACTTTACTCCACATCAAACATCAACAAGACGAAACACAAGATGACAGAAACAGCTCCGTTCAGTTGGATCCGAGGCAGAAACGGGGCTTTAGTAAAGTTTATACAGGGAGCAGGGATTACTGAACTCTGAGCTGCCGGTGAAACCACTTCAATTTATTAAATCTGTTTTGGAAATATTACCTCAAAAGCCAACTGTTCTCAGGCAGACTAAAATAACCTCTCCTGTTTGAAAGTGCAATCTGGAACATTCCCATACAGCCATAGCATTATCCCCAAAATGCAAGCATTACCTACAAAAACACAGCCTTTGTTTACTGGCAGCTCTATTCTCAGGGAATATTAATGATTCATGCTGAACTCTGGGGAGCAAATAGAAAACTAAGCCCCATTATGCTGACTAACTCTGGGCGCTCCTCTGCTGCCATTTCAGAGCTGAACTTTCTGGCCCAAATATGTCAGACTTTTCAACCTGCATTCGGATATTTGCTCAAGAGGCTAAAAAGGCAACTTTAGAATAATATCCTGCAGCAGTTTCCAGTTTTGGCATGAATGTCACACACATTTTCAGAAGCCCTTATGATTACAATGTGTGAATCAGCTAAGGGGCCTATTAGGAACAAGACATAGAAGACCTGACACAACCTACAGAAGTTGCTGTAGTAGAAAAAGACGCAGGAATCTGTCAAAGCTTATTAAATAAGAGAAGTGGAATGAAATTGGGCTGCAGGAAATCTCACCCAGAAATGCCTGCATCATTAAGACAGCCTTGCAAAGTTTAGCTAAGAGTTCTTTATGTGCTTAAGCCTCCAAGTATTTCAGTGATTTAATCCATCAAGCATATATTTCAATGAGAAGATCTCTTTTTAGAAGCCCAGTCAAGCCAGTCAACCCCCACGTTTTTCTTCTGGCTGCAGTGGAGTCGACCAAGCGCACATAATTGCCAATCAAGAGCAGAATGCTTCAGTGTTTAAGGACAAAGGCCGCCAGAGTCAAATTAGTGCAGAATGAAAGCTTATTAAGAACTTCTGAGCCATTTTATCTAAGAAAACAGTCTCATCTTTATTGTTTTTTTGGTAAGAAAGTTGGAATATATGTACAGATGCATCAAATTCCTGCATTTGGTATGAATGCAGGAAGTATAAATAAAGCAATACTCTTCCTCCCATACTGAGCTCCAAACATGCTCAAGCTTGTCCCATTTCAGTGAACTCTGTGTCTTCTCTTTAAACCAGAATGAAAATTCACCGATATGGTGTTAGTGGAAAACAGAATGAAAAATATACAGATGTGGAATCAGAATTTTTGTTTTTGGCTTCAAAATAGAGATTTTTTACTGCTGTTGCCTGCTATTGACTGTAGGGTGGGTAAACAGAGGCCAAGGTCATCAGCCTCAAATAGGTCTTTATGTTTGAAAGGAGCTGACCAGCAACCGCATATTTAATGCGCTCAACCCTCCCTCCAGATCCAACCAAAATTAAAAAATGAATGGCAAGGCTGTGTGGGTCATAAACAGGAATGGACTGTCCGTCTGCGGGATACAGAGAAGGTCTCTGTCGCTGTGGAAGGGCCTGAGGTTATGATGATGATGAAGCACAGCAGCAGAGCTGAACAGCATTCAGTGAAATAAAATAAATTACTGTGCTCAGGATAATGAATGCCTTTTTGGTGATGAAGGCTTTTAGAGTGACTCTGGTGAAAATGCCCTCAGGGGCATCAGTCAGGACAGAAACCAGCATGAATCATTTGAGCAACAGAACATAGGACATAAATGCCTCTTGCACAATGTCATGACAAATTTTAGTTAGGAATAGATGATATTTTTATCCATGAATATCTGCTGGGAGTGAGCGTTGAACAAAGAATTTTGATTTTTATTTTAAATATCTACTTCTTGTAGTTTCAAAAAGATTTCAACCAGTGTCTGACACAAATGCTCAATTAGAAGACTGGGGAGTTCAAACCCAGTCAACATTTTCACATGCATCGAAGAGCCTTTGTATTGCTGCTTCTACACTTTTTCCTTCCTCGGGCCACTTTTATAGATACTTTACTTTTAGAAATGCTCTGCAGTCAACTATTTATCCCAGCTTCACTCTTGTCAGAGTCCTTATGCATTCTCATTTTTCTCACTTCTAGCACATCAAGTTTGAGGGCAAGATGTTAAATTGGTGCCAAATACGTCCCACCTTCTAACAGGTGCCTAATCATACACAAAGCTGAAGCCTTAGCTGTTATTCCTTTTGATCCCATTCATTTACCTGATGTAAAAATAGTAGCTACAGCCAAGTATCACAGAGAAAATTATAGAGGAAGAAATTCTGAAAAGCTCTGTAAGTAAAACATAAATATAATCTTAGCAAAAGCAGACATTGCAAACCTTCTTCAGAGCCTGCTTTTGTCTTAGTAGGTGCTGATTATGCATCATTTTAATCTTGCACCTCACTAATATAATCAATTACAAGTACAGTTTTAACCTTTATAAAACAAACCAAAAACATTCATGTTGATTTGATGTAACTCAACTCAATGTTTATCTGGGGATCTATCCACAGTAACTGGGACAGGTTCATCCTGATGCATTTTTAAACTGTAGCTTTTTAAAGCAGTGAACACCTCCACTCTACCTGGGTAGAAACTATAGTACCAAAGCAACCAAAGGGAAGCTAAAAGTCACAACAACTATCCCTTTAAAATAAATCAGTTCAGACCCAATCTAAAATTGCATCTAGAACCTGCCGCCCAACACTTAGACTCTGTGACGGTGTTCTCAGAAACAGGGAGGTGGTTTAATGACTTGTTTCCTGTGAGAGCTCATTTATAGCATCAGAAGTGATGCTGCTGCTGTGGGAGGCTGGCGATGATTAGGATCCATATCATCCTCTTTGGCAGATAATATGTGGGGAGCAGGGACAGAGTGGGACTCTAGCTGTTGTCTTCTTGGCTACAAATCTTTACTGGAAGCATTAGTCCCTATGTAGACCTTTGATGGCGCATCAGTTGACGTCAGAGATGTGTGTGTGGGCTGTAAAATTCCTCAGCCCCCTCTCACATCAAAAGGAGTGCAAAATCACAGAAACACTTTCTGAAGAGCATGGCTGTGACTGCTGATGACTTCAGGATGAAAAGCTTCACTTTTCCAGATGTTAGGAAGCTATTACAGCTGTTCAATTTGTACTAAATGGGCCAGCATAAAAAAAAAATTATATTCGCAAATATACAAAGTATTTGATGTTTGTTATTTTGTATCATTATACAAATACCTTTGTAACACTCCTTTAAAATCAAATGAAGAGACAAATCCTGGAAATATGTTATTTTCTTTTACTTTGTGATACTTCTTTGAAGATTTTAAGGGACAGTTAAATATTTTAAGAAGATTTGAAGCAAAGAATTTAGCATGTTAACTGAACCAGAAAGTATTGTTGGCATTTTTTCAAAATAATAATCCATGTTTGCAAAATAAAATTCAGAGATCAAGACCAAAGGGGAATTCTGCCATCTTTAAACTACTTGGGTTTCAATGCAAACGCTATTCTATAACATTTCAACCATCGCCATGTTTTGCCGTGGGCGATTGCTTAGAGAAGTTGATGTTTTACTTTGGATGCAGAGGTAGAAGGTTGTGTGCCGACAGAGATCTTCATGTGTAAAACAAACACTCAGAATAGAACATGTAAAGCATTTCAGGCCAGAGTACTCAGAGTAGAAAAGTAAGGTAGTGAGAAAACAAATGCCGTTCATTCGGCCACTGTAACATTTTTGCTTGCTAGACTGCCGTAAACATTTCTTTTTCAGTGTGATTGCTCTTTATCAGCTTATGAATGAATAATCGCCTTGCCTTTGCCTTCCTACTTTCACCAACAAAGTATTTTGCAGTAGTGGGGGAAAGTATGGTTCACTGCAAATGGTGGCAAGGCCTAAGGGGAGCACCGCAGGCACTCGAAAAAAGTTACAAGTTCTCTATGGCTCATTTGTATGTGCAGTCAGTGGGAAGGGGGCATCCTGCTGTGCTGTGTACAGTAATAGCACTGTAAGAAATAAGTGCCGTTTACTGCAGCTGGAGTTGGTGACTTTAAAGATTTACATTTTTTAAACTAATCTGGATTTTACTGGATTATCTTTAGGTTAAATCTCAAAATATATGAACTGGTCACATTTGAACTAGATACTACTTTGAAAAGGGATGATTTAGAATCCAATCTAAGATTTATTAGACCTTCATCATCTGTGTCAAAAACACAAAGATAGAACAATTTACATTTTTTAGCATAAGGACCACCTTAGAGTGAGACAAGTCTAAAACTCTCTTTACAAACCTTGAATTATCATTTTAAACTACAAATATTTTAGTTACTCCACGACTTTACTGATTCAGTTGATTTTTCCATTCACATTTATTGTTTTGTCCTGCAGCACAAAATCTCAGTTAAACCCAATTGTATCAAAGAGCAGACAACACTACAGATCTAAGAACAAGAGGGAGGTTTAGCTGCTACATTCCCAGAGGTTTTGAAGACAAAAAAAGAACTAAAGCAAATGTAAATATTACAGGGGTTTCTTTTATCTGCAAATCAGACACACAGCTTCAAATAAGTTCAAATATTTCTTCACGTTCACTGCTTTTTCTTTAATTATGGTTGCTTTACGTGATCATGCAGTGCTTCCAACTTAATAACTGAACAATTTTAGATTTTCTGCAGGCCAGTATTAGCAGTATGGTGATTCAAACGTGTACAAGGAATACTGCACTAAACCTCAATGACATCAGAAACCACAAGAAATGAAAGAAGGACGAACTGGACTTAATTATGCACCATGTGTGGCCACAGCAGCAGCATAATTATCCACTCAACTCCCTCAAGAAAAAGAGCTGAACTGTGGCACGTCTTGGGTATGGCCATTCAAGTTTGTGAGCCATAAAAAAAAAACAGGTTATGTACCCTGGCCCGCAGTGATAAACATGCTTTGTTACAGGCTTGTGGCTCCATCTCAAACACAATGATCACCCAGGCAAACTTCACAGCTGCCACAGAGAGCTGGGCCAATTTTAGCTGAGGGGAAGGAAAGGCAGAACAGGAGCCACGAGGGAGGAACAAAACAAACGGGCTTAGAGTTAAACCACTACCTTGCTTTGTGAAATGTTTTCTGATTCCACGCCCAAACGTAGGAAAGGTGAAACTTTCCAGAAGGTTCCACAGGTTTTCTGCTGGTGTTTCTCTTAGATTAACGACTTTGTGTTTGTTGGCTTTGGTGTTGAATTCCGGTGATAGTTGGCTTAGAAATTCCCCTAAGGCATTACAGGAAAAAAGATGATAATGAATATAAATCTACCACAGCAGTGCTGATAGTGGAAAGCTGCGATCTGTGTTTTGGTGTCTTCAGTAACGTTGTTAGACAGGTATAAACCCCACGTTTAGACAACATGAGTCAAAAATATGTCAGTGTTTGTATTTTTACCTTAGAGTAGGCAGGAAGGGCTTACGCTTTATTTTTTTAATGACTCTTTGTCTGCTATAAGAATCATGATTCATGCATGAAAATATTTCATTGCTGTCTGCACAATGAATAAGAGCCTAGTTTAAAGAACAAAGTGATGTTGACAGACTTTTCTCAAGAAGAAAGAAGAAAGACGATGACACATTCCTGACTAGAAAATGGATTTGTAAGAAAAAGGTTGTTGGCAGCTTGATTGAGCCAAGAAATTAGGAAAAAAATAGCTGTAAACCCTGTCGGTGTTAGGGTCAGATGTCTGAGGATGACCTGACTCTGACCTACACAGACTGGTACTGCTGACCCTTTACAACATTAAAGCGCTTTTATCTAAAGCTAAAGCTGTGAGTTTCACAGGGTTCAGCAGGACTTTAAATGCCATTCTCACATTTAAATCTGGTATTTGAAACTGCAGACTTTACTATGCTGACTTTACAGCATGGCAGAATAGATCAATGGACCTGCTCAATAATGAAAAAAAAAGCTTATTAATAGCTGCTTTGGTCTATGCCGAATTTATTAAACATAAATACTAATTGAGTTCAGAAACACATGGACAAAGGTATTTGTCCATGTTAGTCAAAGTTTAGTCCACTTTGACTAAACTTTGATATGTTTGTGTTCACACTTTTTTGCTATTTCCATTCAGTTTCACACAATATGCCTATACAGGATGTATAGTCAGTCACTCAATAAAATCTATGTTTCCATACATATATAACATTTATCAATTAACATTACATGATCACCTGAACTGTATGGTTTTGTATTGTTGTGTGGATAGAAATGAAGTGAACACAGGTTGCTGTGCAGATAGTTGAAAATATTACAGCAATTTGTTCTTGGATTCTACTTAATGTTTTCCAGGATGGATATATCACTCCTTGCTGCTTACTGCTGACAACAACTCAACCCCCCCTCCACATTAAAAAGAGAGTATAAAGGGAGAGTCAGTAATGAGTTGAAACTAAATGACCATTCAGTCTGATTAACTGGGTGCTTCCTTAAATTGTGAAACCCCCTTATTGAGAAATAAACTACATTGACTTCCTCAGCATAAGAGATGATACTCTTGTATTGCAGTGCAATCAAATGAAACTGTTTTGCAAGAACCAGAAAGTAATCAAGCTGAGAGGCATATCATTTAGTGGTGAATTTTGTCCAAATCAAAAACTCCTTTCTGGTTTCACGCCTAGTCAGGAACCAGCGTGCTTCAGGTGTGTCCCTAACCTTCTCAGGTAAACAGGGAATCTTTATAAACATACAGTACAGGGCAGTGGATCCAGACGGATCAGCATGAGGTAACAGAGGTTTAACTGGCAAGGAATTTGCAATAACTTGCCAAAATGTGTAAAATAAATGTATAATGCTTTAATGTTGCATAACAGTTGTGCAGTGCAATAATTCACTATCCACGTGAGCTGTAAGTCTGTTATCAGATTTTTTGACGCCTATATTGCAGTCAGAGCATAGATTCCTTCTCGTTCGAGTATTAGATGGAGACCAGTCGCTGTGGAGGAAACACTGCCAAACCTGGCATGGACACCCTTTATTTTCTGAACAACAGATTGCACCCCTCATGGTCTGCTTACTGGGGACACTGCCTCGGTTTTTAACCGGCATCTGCTCTCTGTTCTTCTCATTTGATACTCTGCATGGCACAACACTTTTTCCACAATGTTACCAAACTGGGATGCGACAGCAATGACACGACACGTCATTCTGGCATCAGCGCCACCTCAAGTGCCACTTCACAGACGTGGGACTAATTTGGAGCCGCCAGTAAAGAAGATTAAACTTTAAAAAAAACAAAACAAAAAAAAAAACACACACACAGCCATCCAAGGATTTTCAGCAGGCTGGTGGCCGACCCAAGAGGAGAAAGAGAAAAAAAAATCTGTCTTTGCTTTGAAGTGGATTCCAAATTAAATCTGTGCCAGTTAATGCTCCTTTGAATCTGACTCCACATCACGTCCCTGCCAGATGATTCTGGAAGCAAGGGTTCCCCTCACAGATTTTCATATCATAAAGAGGAAAGAGTTAGCAAAACTCGAGCTGAGATCAAACATGTCTGGTCGCCGGTGGACAGATGTTAACACATTGAATAATGGAGTCTAATAAATTCAAATCAGGACATGAGGTTGTGATGAAACTCAACACGACTGGCAGTTTTACTCACACCTCTGAACTCGCAGAAAATCAATCACATTTACTAGAACATGTGTGAACAGCATGAAACATATTTTAAACATTCAAGAATTTATAAACCCTTGCAGAGTAAAAACGACTCCTGCTGACAGGGAAGAAGGGGCAACGTTGAGCTCATTAGGGCTTGAAACATCTGCCCCAGATGTGCAGACAATGAGCAGGGATGTGTGCACATGTCTCTGATGTTCTCAATGCCTTAAGCATGCAGGTTAATGCATTCATAAAGCCTACATGCATTAATCGCGTATGCTAAATCAAATAAAAACAACAGCAGCCAAAGAAGCACAAGAGTTTGATATTCAGGACTGTTCCAGGATACAGTCTGCAACAAGGCAAACATATTTAATCTCAAATTATGGTTTAAAGACAAATGATGAAATTGTCACGTCTTTTTGATTACATGTAAGTTAAAATAGCTCATTTGTGAAAAATAAAAAACACCAGAGGTGTATTAACCAGAACCTACCAGTTCCTGCTTGAGTCTTCTCAGACACGCGTCCATGTTTCTGGATTCCGGTTTGGAGTTCTGCTCTTCCATTTGACTTATTTTTGTTATTTTTAGTTTATAAGAGTCAGATAAAATGCTCGAACATGTCTGAGGAGCTATTTCCCTGTGCAGAGATATTTGAAATCAGCAGCGGACTGTCTGGAATTAAAAAAATGCGCAAATCCTGCTGAGGAATGTGCGTAATGACGCGATGGCCGCTGATGACGAAAATGTGTTTACTCCAAAAAAATGATAATGAGGTCCGTCCGTGTTATGGCTGCGATGGTCCGTTCCTCCTCTCCTGCTATAAAGCTGACGGTCTCCCTCTGCCAGTCTCTGTGTATCTCCTGTTTCTGTTTCTCCTCCTCCTCTCATATTTTACCATTCAAGACAGCCGCTTACGTTACCCATCCAGTTTCCTCCAATGAGAGAGCCTCTGAGAGCAGAGCGAATCTCATTCAAACCAGGATGAGCCAGAAATCCATCATTTATCATTGGCGAGCGGATTTATCCGCTGTAGCTTATACAGATTTTAGGGAGCTTTAAGTAGAAAAATCAAAACCTCTGGAGATATTTTGATCAAATATAAATGTGCTATGTAATTATAGACTTACAGATTCTGCTGACTCTGTTGGTGTAGGAAATTAAAGGAGGATGTTTCCCGAATAACTGTGTCAGAAAAGGAGCTATAGGGACAGTTTCCTGGCCACCTCCTCTGCAGACTCGAAAGGGAAACATCTGATCCTGGAGCTTTTATTTCACTGGCTTGGATTTGAGATTTTATTGGCAGGGAAGAAAGAATTGTATATGCAGGACAGGCAGTCTGGAAGATGTTTATCTTCACCCAGTCAGCTGAAAAGATTGCATTGGCAGCATATTAATTCTCGTTGAGATGTTTAATAGGGAAGCTGACCTGTCCAGTTTACCCTGAAAAATGCTGAGAGGAAAAAAATGCCTAAATAATCCAACCAGGTAAAATACACTGCCATGCAAACATTAAAACCCTCTTTTCATCTGAAACCCGAGGTAACTCTGGAGGAGCAGCAGAGATTCACAGCTCAGGTGGGTGGATTTAATAATGATTATGAATCTCTTCTTCTCTTTGGAAAAGTGGCAAGAGGAAAACAATTGTTGGCTAAAAGCCATGAGAAATTCAATTTACAGTTTAAAACAAATCAAATAGGGCAGACAGAATACAATCATTTTTATACAGAATACAGTCAGGTTTTATGGGTCTGACATAATATTCTAAATGTCATATTTACATTTGCTGTAAGTGGAAAAGCATCATAATAAACATAACTGCTATTCTTTAGCAAGGAAGGAGAATATGGTCAGATCTCATAGGAAGATGGATGCAGCTAAGCACAGGATAATCTTGGAAGAAAACCTGTCAGAATATTGACATATTTATTATCATTAATCTCTTCATTGTCATTATATTAAAGTATATTTATGTTTAAGCAAAGCTCAGTGAAAGTCTAAACCTAAATCCAAATGGGAATTGGATGAAAAAGTTAAGTTTCTAGGTGTGTAAACTTGGAAGAGACATTTCTCAAAAGATTTGAGCTGAAATCACAGCAATGTGGTTCTGTAGTATTAACACCAATACATATCTACATATGTAATTTTTTTTTACATTATTAAATATAACTATGTGTTCTGGGTGTGAATCCTTTTGCAAAGCACTACAATTCACACTAAAATATTCTATAATGATTACTCTGCCCCTCATTTCTTATCTTATTTTTCAGTTTTGTTAAAGAATTCACGATTTGCTGCATGGTGTGTCCATTTTATGTGCCCCCTTAAAGTAAAATACTGAATGAAGTTTCACTGGAGAACTAAAGAACACTTAATGAGGGACACTTTCAGCTTTCAGCCCTCCTGTCCTGACTTTCGTCATCTGTAAGTTTTAAAATTCAGCCCAATGATCCAGATGGACCAACCAATAAAGACGTCCTGAATCTGCTCTGCAGATGGGGAATAAATACAACAGCTATGACTGATTTTGATTCTGTAAACATTTAAAGGTCTTAAAACTGACATCTTTCTCTGCATTAAACTGGGTCCATGTCATTTTATTTGTGGTTAGCAACTTTTTATAATCACAAGGCTGTCCTAATGGTAATTATTAGGATATTAAAAATAGATAAAGATATCACTAAAATTTAAACAAAATGGTGACCCTTTTAGATAGAAGCTGGAGAAACAAGGAACAAGCTTTCTAGAAAAATAAAAGTAGCTTATAGAGAAAAGAGGTGTGATCTATGCAGGTGAATAGAATGAGACCGTGATAAGCACATAACCTATTTACTGCAAAGCTGCAGGAAAGCACAGTCTTCCAGAAACAGGAAGCATTTTTTCCACTTTATTTATTGTAACTTTGAACCCAATTCCTTCAGGAACTATTACAAGAGAAAGATGTGAACAATGTTTACAGCATATTTCAGATAACAATTTTCTTCTAAACAACTAGTTTCCCTTTTCCCCTGAGCTAAAGGGTCAAAAATAAACTGTTGATGAAACAAAATTGAATAAGTGTTTATTTAAGCAAAGGTCTTGAACTATAATGACCCTCAGGTAATCAAACATTCAATGTCTGTCAGTTGAATGACACAGAAAACTGAAGTCTTTTTAATTTCTTGTTTATCAAAGGTCTTTTCTCCCATTTGCAGACTGGTATTAAAATTTCATCCCCTTCAAAAATAAACGCTGAAGGTGTTAAAGAAAACACCAAGCCTGACCTCAGTTTTAAGTCAACGCTGAGATGGTGACACATCTCAGCGTTGTCTCTTCAGACAAGTTTCACTGTGATTCACAGAATAGATTCAGCCTAACTGAGACCCCAACCTGCAGCTGTTTCTTGTCCAGGATCTTTCCCCTTCACTTCCTCCCAGCTGTCAGCGTATCCACCGCCCTGGATAAGGAAACATGCTTTCAGATTGCTCAGCGTTGATACCGGGACAGAGTGAGCAGCAGCAGCAACTGTCTGACTTGAGATTACTTTATAATCCTTATTGTGACTCATTCAGAGTAAGGTTTTTGTGTTCAGGCCAAAACTGGATTAAGAATCGTCAAAGTTTAATTATACTTTACAGTGGAACCAGACTGTTGGAGGAGAGTCTGGATTTTTAAGTCATTATACCTTTGTACACCTACCCTACCTAACAAAACTAAAAAAGGAATTTAAAACCTGTAGTTACTGGTTTCTTCACTATTAATGTGATTGGTATCAGCTCTGAGTATAATGCATTTAGCAAAAGTAAATCACTCCATGCTGACAAACTGATCAGTTTGAGAAGTTAATTTTGAGATTCGTCATAAGTGATTCCTGATTTAATTATTCAAAAAAAATGATGTAAAGAAACAGAGTTAGATAATAGAAAAAGTTTTGTAAAAAAAAAACTATATATATATATATATATATATATATATATATATATATATATATATATATATATATATATATATATATATGTGCTGTGCTGCCATATATATATATATATATATATATATATATACATATATATATATATATATATATATATATATATATACAGTATATATACTGTATATCCTCTATGGACATGATGACGTATGATCATACTTTGGACATGAGTATGAAATACTGTAATGACGTAATGTCTGACAGGTGAAAACACAGGTAGAAATGCACAACAGAACGGACAAATTGACAGGCCTTTTGTTCTTATTCCATTACCACATAATTCACCAATTGCTATGTAAAAGAAAAACAAAAGTGTACATTTTACCTTTAAAGCACTGTAAATTTGATTTGTTATGATTGATTTATCTTACCAGGAACAAAACCACACTACAGTATAGAGCTCACAGATCAGACAGAGAAAAGGTTGAGATCTTTTAGTTTTGAGGGCTGACTGGCTTCTTTAGAGATGTTTCCCACATAAAGGCCTGCCACATTGTAGTGAGAGGGTTTGTAATTGCGATTATTTGTGTAATACATAATTTAAGTTTAAAGAAAATAAAGTTTGTCTGGTAATGTTTTGAAAAAGATCTATGCAACTCTTTTATTTTTTATTACTAATTTCCAGAATTCCTTCTGATTGATTATTGCCTTGTTATATACTCTTCTGAATTTGAAATATAAATTGCAAAGTTTTCAGATTTGATTCTGTGGAATCAGGTATAAGTTGTTAACTCCAATCAGTTAACAGTATCAATGTCAACAATATGAATGGTTCTTTCTACCAAAGCTGTTACTGTGCTGCCATCTAAAGGTTTATTTTACTCACTACAGAGCTAACAATAAGCAAACTGTTCCAGTTTTTAGCATAAACTTACTTACTTTTAAGTCCAATCTTTAAAGCTAAAGCTGGTTACATGTCCGTCCCTCTTATAACCCTTACAGAAGTGTAATTTTCCAACAATTATGTCAAAGGACAGATGTTTGCTGGTAAACAAATGGTTTTATAATTTTATCTTGAATAAATTCTAATATAACTTGAGACAGAACAGTTAAATCATAAAGCAAACATATTTAGACTATTCAACATGAAACACATAAAGATCAAAACAAATTACATTCCACATTTTTTTTCCGGTTATCAAACTTATTTTTACATTATGTGTACATAATGACAGATTATACAGCAAATGACTAAAACAGAACACCATGTTTTCTCTATCTGACGTGCTCCTTGAGCTGCTTCTCCTTAGTAATAAAACTGATTTGTTTAAAGCAGCCTGTCATGTGCGTGTTTGCCTCTTAGCTGACCTAACTCTGTGTTTGAGTCATCTCCTCCTGCGTGTGATGATGTCTGCCAGACAGCCACTAATAACAGGGTTTAGGCTGCAAAGAGATCATTGGAGTCACACATGTGGTTGAGAGAGTGCATAGTCAATACACCTGGTTCAACACATGAAAGAGTTTCAGAAACATAACGTGCCTCACACCTGGTGCATCATATCACCAGGTATGAGTTACTGCAGTTACAGTTTTCTTCTGTTTGTAAGTTCATCTGCTCTGTTTCCGGAGAGTGTTAGTCATCCTTAATTTTCACCTCTGGTAAGGATGTGTAAAAAGCTTTACAATAAACTAAAGTCCTCATCCAGCTTTGTTTGTGACAGGTAATGAACTTGAATAAATTGAGATTTTTTCATTTGATTTTAAGGACGACATAAACAATTTATCCAGAGTCACCAGATATAGCAGGAGTTCTCCCTCTTCAAACCTACATTTAAAAAATAAATTAAACAAAAAGAAATTATCACGATCAGCAGTTGTAGTAAAAGTGAAAGTAATTTTTCCCCCCTATCCTGTTTATTTTACATGTTGCATGTTGATAGAGCTGACGACAAATAAATTTGAACAGGATCTCTTCTAGAATAGATAAGCTGGATTTATTTTTTGCACTCATCAAAGTCAGAACACAAGTAAAGTTTTTATTTGGGTAGGATTATCAACTTCAATCATAAATGACAGTGAAAAAATATAATTCCACTATATCAAGCTCTGTGAATTGCTGAAAGAATGTGACAGGCGAAGAAAATCGAGGTTTGATTTCTGTGACAGATTTTAATTTTTCTCTGGCACTTCAAAGCTGTTATAACAAACAAACAAACAAACAAACAAACAGACACAATTTTGTATACACACCAAAAGGACAGAAAAGTTAAGTTTGAAAGGAAAAATTATGAGAAAAACACAAACAGGAGTGCCAAGACTTTTGAAAAGTGACCAAATGATGTGTTTAAAGGTTAATCTATCAGAGAAGGATGAATAATATTAGTCACTTTAACATGAGGACGGCACTTTCCCCTTAAACTGTTGAAAGTGATGCAAGATGTTACAAAAAGCCTTAATATGAAGATTTTGTTCCAGTTGTGATTGTTTATAAATGTCACGACTCAACTGACACTTAATATTTCAAACATTAACAATGTCAAGAAAAAACATATTTAAAGGACTTTTAATATTGTTCAAAGTGGCAGAAGAACTTTGCTTTGTTTTTTTTCTTTTTTACAGAAGATAGAAAAGTGGTCAATTTTGGCACAAATTTTATCTATGATGCGGCGGAACACAGAAAATTAACATAAACTACACTAACACTGCAAAAACACTTTTACGTCATGATTGATTCAATACATTAAATAATTCAAGCAGCATTTTCTACTGCAAACCAAGCAAACTTGAAGGTGAATTAACACACTTTTTGAAACAAATAACTGCATCACAATTGGCAAATATTCACAAATTAGCTTAAACAACAGCTCAAATGATCATCATTATGCAGCATGTTGATATGGAACAATCCAGGAATTTTCAGTCATTTTCTTCCTGTGTTGTAATACTTCTATGCTTTCATCCTTCGGATTATAAATCAGTCTCTTTTATGTTTGATATTGTTAAAACAAATTCTCAATCCTCCAGAGTTATTTATTGGCTTTTTGCAGCATAACCAGCATTGATATCTTTAATCTGCTGCACTTGGAGAATTTCTTATTAACAAGTTGAAATTAAAAAAAAACAAAGTGAAGGCAAGGAGTGAATTTTAACTTGAGTCTCCTCTTTCCCAGTTGTTCATTCTTCTGTAAGATTTCAAGTTCAATCTTTTAGCTGTTCAGATGCTGTAGAAGGAAAAAAATCCTAACCTAAACCAGAAAATAACACATTGGGCTTTAACATAAACATTTATGTTATAGTTTTGCATGGCAAAAAGTTCTTGCAGTGACACAAATGTTCAGCGTTTGTGATGAACAGTCATCTTGTGAGCACGCGTAAACTTATGAAAGACCTGTAATTCTCTGATCAGTCTAATCAATAGCATGACTGCGACAGAAGAGGGGAAGATAAGTGATTGAAACCATTGTCTTATTGTGTTACCAATTGTTACCTCCAACAAACAGCATGTTCCTTCATTCCTCTGCCTTAAAATATTGCTACATGTAGTTGAAATAAATTGAAAGAAATGTTTTCTGAAACTGTAGTGTGAGAAGTGCACTAGTAATCAAGAAGACTTCAGGACATCCATGAGTGTCCAAAAGCACCAGAACCATCTCCTCTTCGGAGGTGTGCTATGAAAATGTGCTGCCACCAGCGAAGAGCTCATCAAACACCATCAGCAAGTGGGGGTAAGTGGATCTTTACACAGTAGTACCTACTACTGCTACAAATTATTTGGGAGACTTGTAAGCTCAATGAAAGTCAAGACAATTACTGTATTGTGCCGACATGGAAGCATCTTGACGATCCATTCGTGTGGGCGCTTGCCACCCAGGGAAGTGGACTTTCTTCCAAACCTCCTGAAAGTACTATCATGAATAAAGAATATTATTAAAATGTCCTCCATGACTAATTTCTCCAGCAGCCCAGGCACATTTTGGTGATCTCTGCATTCTAAAGCATGATGGAGCACAAAGCCCAGAATGTAAATGGCTCGATAGCAAAAAAAACATCAATGTGAAATAAAATCTAAGCACTAATTAGTCAAGAATTCTTCATTAATAGTCATGACTTTGACCAGAATTAGATATCCAGCATGAGAGAGAGAGAACTGAACAGCTACTCTGTGGATAGTCTTAAAACTTAAGAGCTTCTCAAGTTTTTAGCACATTAGAGAAACATGTAACAAAAGAAATGCTGAAGTCACAAAATGCATCCTTTGTGTCACTGCAAAAGTGAAATAATAAAGAGGCTGAATGTTTCTGGTGGATGTTCTTGTCTGTTTATGATATAAACCTGCTTGTTGTAAGGTGCTGAAAAAAAATCCTACAGAAGTAATAATGAACCTTTTAATGTCCATAATTTCCTTTTAAAAGTTTTAGAAATTGTTTTTTTTTATTATTTAAGTTGGATGATATTAATAGACCTGTAATCTGAATTTGAAATATTTATTAAAATGATATTGTAAGGGTATAAACCACATAAACATGTGGTTCTCTCAAAACTTCATACACCATTAGTTATTTTATAACTACAGTGTTTACTTGAATGACTAATTGCAACCACAGCATTATAAAAGTTTAAAATGTTTGTGCCCAGTATCCACCTCAAACCTCTACTTAAAAATATATAAAACTTTCATTAAAAAGAGCTATGCTGTTGAGGAAAGGTGTTGTCCCTTTTATGGATTTCTTCAGCTTCTTCTGTGCCACTTCAAGACCTCACTGACTTGCCGTAATGGATGTAAAAAAAATATTTTCTTTCAGAAAATTATCCAGCCTTAAGCTCAGTCTCACTCTAGAGCTGGATTAAAAAAAAAAAAAAACCCAACAAAAAAAAGCTTTTGTGTCTCCTAGTCAAAATCCAAACTTAAATCCAATTGAGTTGCTCCAGTGTAGTTAAATTAAAATATTTCTTAAATGAACAACAGGTTGAAGCTTCTCCACAGCGATGTAAAAGACTCAAAGCTTAATAGCAGTTGTTGCTGCCAAGACTGAATCTAACAGTAAATAGACTAAGGTGGCAATTGCTTTTCATATTTACTCCCGTTATCTTTGTAAAATTAGTTTAAAATGAAAAATAAAGGAAATTGGTAAAGGGATGAACAGTTTTTCCCCATCAATGGATACTGTAAGACTTCCTTAGACATTCCCTTGAGTTTGAAAAATTTAGAGTCCAATCCAAGGCAACTAAAACAGTCAGCAGCCATGGGGAGTGTGAATTGAAAGAATAAAGAAAACTTCTAATACATCTTTGAGGCCAAAAGTACTTTAACACAACAACACAAAGCACAAACAAGAGCAATAAAATTACAATAAACACAATCAACATCTTTATCTGTCTTTAATATTTAAAGTCAGCAAATATCATTGTGATGATTTCATTTTAAACTTAGCTTGTGTCAGCCTGTGTTGAGGCTCTAACTGCACATCTTTTGTTGTTCTTTTTTTTTTTTTTTTTACCAGTAAGACATCTGATTTAAGAAACTATTAGAAATGCAGCAAGTCTCTCCGTATCTACAGTACATACACAAAATGACAAGTGTGACATTCTCAGTTCAAATTTCTAAAGTCCACGAGTGATTTCTCCTCAGTTCTGGAGCACAGCTCTTTGATCGTCGTCCCTGTGAGCAGGGGACACAGTGCATTCAACAACAGCTGTTGTGTTACCTCCTCTGTCCCTTCTCTGCCTCCTGCTGAGTGACATCAGCCTGGCTGGGAATCACAAAGCTGAGACTTTGACGATGTTGGTACCAGCAGAGCTTGTTGTGGTCTGGATGCTGGGAGCCGCCGGGTGACCCAGAGGCAGCGGCGGCCTCCTCTGCAGCGGCCTGTGGAGGCCGTCGGCGTCAGGGGCCAAAGCGGGAGGCGTAGGGAGGCTGATGATGGCCGTGGTGATGCGGCCGCTTTTGCAGTTGATCCTTTTGCTCTCATCAGTTCTCAGATTGAGGTTTGAGCGGCTTTTAGAGAAGAAAGAAAAAGAGACCATGAGTGACTGTTGCAGAGTTCAGTTAGAGTTAAAGTTTTAATTTTTATTGAACTTTAAATGTAATGTGTTTGATAAATAAAAAAACCCCTAAAAACTCACATAAACTTGGTATAGATAGTCATATAATATATATGTAAAATTTTCAACTGCTTGTTGAATTTATCTCAAGTGTTTTTTCCATTGAAACTTAAAGTTCTTGAGGTGGATTCAAAGATGTTTATTTGTCTTTCATAGCCTGTCATTTCTTTTATGTGTATAACCTTTTGTGTCGTATTTATTGCTGCTTCAAGTAAAATCTCTTTTTTGTTGAAAAAGAAGTTTTTAATTCCAATGAGGTTTTATACTGGTAACATAAAGGTTAAATAATATATATTTTAAAGCAAATCCCACCTCTCATATTAGGAGAACGTCGTATTTTCTATTTTCCTATTTTCAAGGTGCTGCTGTTTCCAGATGCTTTAGAATCAACATTCAGTAAGGTTGCATTATAAGCAGCTAAACAGTGTCCCCTAGTGGGTTGTCTTGCAATTACAACCCTTCGCTTATCTTTTTGGATTGAAGACCTAATATTCATTCTTTCACCTACCCAGATATGCATTTATGTTCAATATAAAACCTGTTTATAAAATTAATGGCACTCTAAACCTATTATATAAAATTAAATAAATGTTAACAAATAAATGTTAACACTGACACATAAGTTCTGTCACAACTCCAACATTAATAAATTACAGATTTTCAAATATTTAAAAAGTCTCTTACTAATGTTCTCAATTTAGCATCTCTTTGCAATATGTATTACCTATGCAACTTTCCAATAATTTATTAGTGTTAATGTTAATTAACACTTAATGTTAATAACATTAACAACATTGTTACGCAACAACAATTAATGTTGTTGCATAAAATAAACTTTTAATGGAGTGAATTAAAAAAAATAAACCTCAAATTTATGAAAGTGAGGTCTTCATGGCCAGTTACCACAAGTGACACAGCTGACTCAACATCCTCAGACCTAAAACCCTGCTGACACTTTTAAGCTTTTTCTGCTCAATTTCACCTGCTTGTGTGTGATAGTGGGTCAGCGCTCTGTATGTGAAGAGCGCTGAGCTCCTGCAGGGGGCCCCGGTGTGATGGGACTGGGTTTGCAAGGGGCAGGTTGGCATTGGGCAGTGGAGTATTTTTCTTTCCACTAGCGCCGCAGCAGGTCACCGCAGGACTGTCGTGGCTGGCTATTGAGGAACTGTGTGATGGATAGGTCTGCAATGCTGTTTCCAAACAGTTCTGCTCGTACACCTGCTCATCCACAAACTCATGGGCCTGAAAAAGACACAACGGTTCCAGAAAAAAACAAAACAGAGCACAGTGTTATATGTAGTTTATTTTCAAAGGGAAACTTTTAGAATGACTCGCCTCTAAAATATTTTTAGCTTATTATTTTGGCTGTTTGACATAAAGTGTAAAAAGTGTTTGCCCCCTTACAGATTTCTTCTGTTTTTGTTTGTGTCACTCTCGGTCACCACACCTGCAATCCTTTGCACTGGATTATGGCTGCAGAATTGTTTTAATTGAGCTACACTTTGAGCATGAACAGCTAATTTCAACTTAGGCCAAAGTATCTCCATGAGATTTTTTATCTGGACTTTGAATAGGTTGCTCCACAATCATCTTGTGGCTTTCATCCAGAATGTGACTTTCTGGCTATGGCCTTATATTCTCTCTTAGAATTTTTTGCTAGAGAACATCATTAATGATTCCTTCGATTATGACAAGTCTGTAGGTTATGGAAAATTAAGCTTACATCACAAAAATGTGGTTAATCACATTAATGATATCTAATTCATTATTTAACGAGTGGCATTATATTCACTCTAGGCTGGTTTGGGGAAACTATTTATGTTAATAAGAAAAATTGTAAATTCAGCACTGCATTTTCTATTTACATGGGCAGTTGTTGGATATCAGAATGTGCTTAATGATGTGAAGCATTAAAATGGCAAAAACAGAACAAATTTCTAAAGGGGAAAATATTTTTTTACGTCATTGTTTAATGTTTTAAAATGTGGTTTGTAAAAGTAATAAAGATAGCTTACTTTCAGTGATAACAACTACTACCTGACAGATGCTGAATTTTAGTATAAGAGAACTGTGGCCTCTTCCAGTTTGTTTCTGTCATTTACTCTCTAGATTTAATTAAGGGAGGACTCCAGACTACCTCTGCTATCACAATAGGTAAGTTGGCGTACATCTTATGCAGCTTCCCCAGCCAAAGAAATCCTGAATTAAAAAGCTTTGTTGGTTTTCTATTATTTTCCCCCAGTAACCACTGATAACATGCATATTACACACATTTCTCGCTGCACAGCATAAGTTCCTACCACTTTTTCTTTTCCGACAACCTCGCTGTGTCACATGTTCACTGTCAAACTGACGTAAAAATTTAGAAGTTTGGCAGTATTTCTGCCAGCACTTTCTTTTCTGCTTCTGACTGACTTCGACACTCAGACTCAGTGAGTGGGTTAACTGTACTGTCAAAGTGATAGACGTATCTAACAGAAGCAAAACTCCCTGAAGTCTTTTTTTAGATCAACGCTCCCAGCGTCAATGTCAACACTTCCAACAAGGTACCATTACATGAACAAAAACTGTTCATCGACTGTCACAGCGAGAAAAGTCTGCTGTGCAGCTGAACTGTATGCCTTCTATTTTTTTTTAAATAAATATGTACTTCCAGCTTAATTATTTAACAACCTGTTACTGAACAAGGTGTGAATAAACACTTGAGTGAGTGTTTAAAGTAAAACAGAGAGGCATTCTCACTGTAGTTTTCTCCAGACAGCGCAGCAGGTGGTGGTGTTGGCTCTCTAACAGGGAGATGGATTTTATCAGCTTCTGCTCATCTTCTTCCGAACCCTGAGTAACAACACACAGACAGTTATCTTATCAAAATGAGTCAAATAATATGCCACAGTCTGGATAATGTTCCTAAGAAGAGGTTTTAATAATTACTTAATCAAAAATATGTAGAAAGGAAAATTATGCCTTCTTTGACTCCTTTAATCTGTTTAACTTTTTTTTTTTTAAATAATGAGCAATAACTGTGCTGATGTAAATAATTACTTTTCAGCTTGATAGAAATGGATGCTTTGCCATAAATCTTACTTTTTTTTTTAGTATTTTTTTAATACTTAACACTGTGCTTCCCGTGGTCCAGTTACTTTAAAAAAAAGACCATCAAAACAATTTCCACTTTTATTTTGTTGAACAAAACGAATTAATTCTAAAAACGTGTTATTGAGAGCTTTCTCATTAAATTATTGATGTTCCCACTGAGTGTTATTAGATGTTGCATTCAGCTGAATAGTTATTGATATCTAAAAGAGAGGAAAATAACTGTTGGAACGGCTGATGGAAATTTCTCTAAACAGCACTTGTTTTTGAGTCAGCATCTCTAATAAAGCTTAGCCTCAAAGTAATTAGATTTGGCAAAAAATGAAAAGAGAAAATAAATTAATTATCTCCTTGCAGCTTGCATTGTTACTCAGGAGGATTTGGGTAGGAGGCTTTGCAGTCCAAGGACTCTTACTCACATTCCAGGAACATGAACAATACAGTGATGTGGGCTGCAGAACAAAACTATTTCTGATCAAATGATGATTTGTGGCGCTGTCCTCTAAACACAAAGGTTTAAAGTTAGGCTCTCCATCTGCGATATAATCCAGATCATGGGAAAAAGATAATACCTTTTGCTGGCAACTGTTTGGATTTCCACTGTTTACTGGTCAACTTTTTAAAAACTATTTTCATTGTATTTAACTAGAATGGAAACTATTTGTGCTGGACTGAGTGCCCCATCTGCTCAAAGGTCCCACTGTGAATGCTGGTGAAGTACAGGTTTATTTTATTTTTATAAACTGTTCAGTTTGGCAGTCAAGTTAACCAAGCGGTGATCATCCTATCTATCAACTGTTTGTTTATCATCCTTGTTCTTGTTGAACAGGAGTAAAAATATAACTTCAAATAAAGTCCCAAATAATGGCTGAAGGGAAAATAATTTTCTTTCTGAAAAAGAAGAATCCAAAAAAGTAAACACAAAACTAGCTTCACAGAAGAAATGTCATTCATGGTACTTTCATTAACTGTTTACAACCTGCTGACAACGAATAATAAAGCTTTTCATCTTCCTGTATTTGTTTGTGTGCTTGCGTGTGTGTGTGTTACGAAGGACAAACCAAGTTATTCTCAACTCTTTAACTAACAGGCATCTGAGCATTGAATAATCAGCTATAGCTTGCTGCAGGAGACAAACAAACAAATATCTAATTAAATTTGATTAAATATTTTATAAAATTGGCCATCTTTTTGCATTATTTATACAATTGTGAACATTCATGAATTTAATTTAATACACAGTAACTGGATAAGTCATTGTTTTTTCCCATTTATGGTAAACCTTTGCTAACTAACTCAACCACAAGGTGATGCGCTTAGTTGCCCTGAGGGTTTAAGATTATCTTTCAAAGTACAATATATGCCATAAAAACAACAAAAAAGAGTAATAAAAAGCTTAAAGTGATTCCATATTTGCTTCTGCAACGTTGTTGCATTGGATCTTAAGGACAGACAATAGTTGGTCCAAAGAATTGTAAATAAAGAGGGCTTCAACAAAGATTTGTATTTCAAGAGTACATACATATTAAAGCTGAATTTAGGCTAATTTGCAAAGATCTATGGAGATAAAATGTTAGTCTCTACGTATACAAAACTGGTAGAGATGAAAATGAAGATAAGACTGCAGAAAAAGGTGGTTCAACAAACTTTTGACTCTGGTCAACAGTTGCCTGAAATAGGATAACTGTCTTAAACTGGTCAAAATTACACACTTAAAATTTTTTTAAATGGGCACTACTTGTCATAGTTCAGAGGAAACTTTAAGAATTAGTAAAGTAAAGAGATGAATAAACAAAGGAGTTTCACCAAAAAGGAGTTTCTGCTTTCATCTCTAATTGAGACAAACAGGGAACATGTTTGGTTAACATTAGATCAGCAAAATGATTGCAGCTCTTAAAGTATCTAATCACTACTCCTCTTTGCTTCCCTGAAACATCACAATGATCTGCCTGCTTCCAAAACAAACAAAAAAAACCCATCCATCATAATGAACAGAGCCATTTGAACTAGCTCTGAAACAAACATGCCTGTAGCATTTGATCCATCAGCAGCCAGGCTCGAAATGTGAACACAAAGGCAACTGTGTCACTTCGATATGAAAAGCAAATATTATGGTATCAGCATTCAAATGGATGAAGCTGTAATGGCCTCCTAGAGAGGTCATCATCCAGCCTGACAGCATAATCGATAAATCCCCCTCTGTGAAAACGAGCTCCTGATTTGTGTAACCAATAAACGGCTGTCAAAGTATGAAATTACCCGAATGCGAACAGACCTGCTGTGAACTTCTAATCTAACTATAAGCTGTGAGAGAACCAGTCATTTTGTCATATATTCCACCCTCACTTTTACCCCAGACCCATGAAGCGCCACTGACTGACTGTCAGCGGTGACACCACTGTAATTTGATGCACCAGGACGCTGGCAGCCACATCACAGACCCACACAGAGGGATGGGCTGGTTTGCTCAGCACTCACAGATGGCATTTATATGATAATTCCAACCACTTCCAGACACCCAGGAGCTTTCACACTGGACTCGATTAGATCCAAATGGATTTTGGTGGCCATCTGCAAATCACAGAGTATGTCACTGAAAGCAGGAGTGATGCACTGGATGGGAAGGATATGGGCAATTTGCTCATGCATTACCAAACACATTTTTTTTCCATGGTGGTTGTGAGTTTTTTTTAAAGCTAAGAATGGAAAGTGGAAAGGAGCAGGGATGAACATCTGCTGTACCAAAAAACAGGTTGCCTGATATGTGCAGGTGGATACTGATGCATTTAAAAGCATATGGAAGAAATAGTTTGACAGCTTAAAAACTTTCAGAACTTCCTTACTGTCATTAAACTCCTTCAAAAGTGTATACAGAAGTGATTTGAATTTAAAGAAACAAACTGGGTTTGTTTAAAAACTAAAGATCAGGACAAAAATTACAAAACTTCAGTTAGAGGGATTTATGTGTGGAATAAATGTAGTGAGAAGTTAAAACTTTTTTTTTCATTCCTTATAAATAAAAAATGTATAAAAATAAATTGCTAAACATATATAATAAGGTTTGATTGTGATTGTATATTTTCTTGTATCAGTTTGTTTACAAACTCTGCAGAAATTCCTTTGTATTTTCAAAAAATGTACAGGAAAGATTCAGCTGTTTTGACTTTCATGATGCTGCATGTATAACAAAGTGAAGATATAATAAAATTATACTTCTTTCTACACTTTTTTCAGTCACACTTTGGTGATCTTGCCATTCACAGGAATTTAAATATTGTTTATTTTTCTGTATTAGTTGTATCTTTTTTTAATTAATTTATTTTTTTCTGCATTTTCTGTGGTTTTTTTTGTTTGTTTTTTCAACATTGCAAACTTTTTCTTTTTGTACTCATGTATGGAAAAGTTAAAAGTGACCAAAATAAATAAACAACATCATGTACAGTAACTATTTTGACCACTTCATTCTGCTTTTCCCTGCCAATTCAGTACCTGTTTGTCCTTGCATGGTCAAGAGGCAGGGTACAACCTGTACATGTATTCATGTCCAAATCAGAAGGTGATTTGGACGGTTCTTCCAAATCACCGTCTGCTGTGATTACAGATGGACATCTTCTCAGTCAGGTTGGATAGAGAACAACTTTGAACAACAGTTTCAAATCTTGCTACAGGTTTCCAATTGGTTTTATGTCAGAGCTTTGACTGGGCCATTCAAACTATTAATATTTTTTGATCTAACCTGTCTCAATGTATGTTCAGGGTTGGTGTCCTACTTTACAGTGAACCTCAGCCCCAATCTCAAGTCATTTGCAGAATTGTAAAGGCTTTTTTCTAGCATTTAATTTTATTTAGCTCCATCCATCTTGCCATCAACTCTGTCCAGCTTTCCCAAAGCATGATAATATCACCAGCATATTTCATAATGATGATGATGAGGAGGATGTGTTCTGGGTGATTTGCAGTGTTGGTCTTTTTCTACACAAAGCCTTCTGCATGCTTTCTAAGGTTTACTTAACTTTAGTAGTTGCTATTAGTGGATTTTATTCAGGATTATCATCATAAGGAGAGTTGAATGCAAATACATGCCACAGTTTACAGATTTTATTTGTTAAAATAAAATAAAACACAGCCAAACCAGACACCCACTCTTAGCTCCAAAATTTTGCACAGCATCCTGGTTGCAAATTCATGGTGGAAGTTTTTCTTGTTAGTTTTACCATCAACAAAATAAACAAATATTAAAACAATGTACTGTCTTGAAGCTACAGTGTTTCTTCATTCTTCTGGCTCACAGGAAAAAGCAGTTTTTTCTTTCCTTCTTGTTGTTGGTTCATTCTTTCTCAGAGCAGGCTGTAATCGTGGTGAACATTTTGGAAACAACACTGTAAATTATGACTGACAAGCTAATAGCTCTTTTGAAAATAGTTAACACCAAAGGATCTTTTTACCCGAGTCAGGAAAAGCAGAGTGCTCACGTTTCAGGAAAGCATAGGGTCGAAACAAAAGCTCCACATTTTCCAGGATCACCATGTTCAGTCACAGATTTATTTTCACATTTCCTATAACCTTTTATTGCGCTAATCATTTAATTATCATCAAGAGCTTCTCAACAAGCAATACAAAACAGATCCTATTCTCATAGTTCCACACAAGGGAATTAAATCAACTCTCTGAAAGACAACAAGGAAAGGCACTCAGTGTGATTATGCCGATAACACAGACCGCAGAGGATTATACACATAACTCCCTTACTATCAGCCAAGCCCAGTTTGACGACAAGAATTTAATGACTTCTGATTCTGCTGCTCTTTTATAGCCTCTAAATTACTTTTAAATTACTCTTTGGTTAATTGTGGCAATAATTGTTGGTGTTTTGCTTCTGTATGTGTTTGTAGTTCATATGTGAAGCTGTTGCCTCCAAGCGATTGAGTTGCAATGGACTGAAATAATTAGCAGAGGGTTGTTTAACCAGGAACAATAATATTAATGTATAAAATGGAAATACAATCTGCTGGCACATCACATCAGTTTTAATGAAAACATCTGAAAATGCCTTTTCTTTCTTTCTGTTTTTGTGTCAAAGAGCATCGGAGGTTTTCTCACCGTCAGCTCCAGCAGTTCGTTGAGGAGTCCGTTGTGCTTGCTCTGGAGGAAGGCGTTGGCGCTGCCAGACTTGGCTATTCTTATCCTGGCCAGCCTGGCTTTCTGGAAGTGGGAAGAGAAGGAGGTCAGATTGTCAGACAAGGTGGGCAGGAGGTTGCTGGAAGATGACTAAGCCTTTATTTAATGAAAAGAGTCTGCCAAGTATTCACCAAAACTGCATAGTAATTTTCACAGCTATCCAAGAAGTGCTGCTTGCTTTTCGTTGGGGTTTTTCTTCTTTCAATGTGATGAAAGCTGTCTCTGCAGTGTATTGTGTCTGGAGGGGAATGCTCACTAACATCTTTCAGAAAGTATGTGGTATTCATCCATATGGGATTGCTGAGCATTTCCTTTTGAGTCCATGGACATTTTTATGTTGCTGTAACAGCATCCTTTTGCTACTTTTCACTTTTCTACAGACAGAGAGACCTTGCAGCAGGGATTAACTTCCATTAAAACCACAAGAGTAGGAGTGATGTTGGGTCCTGAGGACTGGCTTATCCAAAATGAGTTTTAGAGAATGTCTTTGTGCAAGCAAAAGAGAGAAAAAGAAAGTTCCCTCACACGGCAAACTCTAAATAATTTTTGAATGGGATGTGGTCTGGGATTTCACTAAGTTATAGCAAAGTGCTGCCACTGAAAATCGTCTCAAACGTCTGAAATGCAAAACTTCAATGACTGAGGTCAGCCTATGAAAAAACAGCCTTAAATTGAAGGCATAGCTTGAAGCTGAAAAAGAAGCATTAATTTTCCTAAAGCAATATATTATATTTTCATCAAATTAATATTCTGCAACTTCTAACAACTAACAACTTCTAACTTTGTCAGCAAGAAGATTTATGGTTTTAGCCCCGATTGAAGCAAAAACAATGCGTCCATTAGTTTTGACCAGGTTCTCCTCTTCTATGGAAGAGATCCCTAGAAAGATTTGATTTTGAATTAAATGGTTCAGATCATCAAATTTTCTCATTAGACAAAACTAGCCAGAGTGAAAACAAAAAGCAGTTCTCAGATGACAATTTCATTAAGAGTACAATAGTCTACCTCAAATGATAATCTCAGAGTGAAAGTCCAAATTTGATATTCACTGAGATTGTGATATGACCCATTAATGCTCAAAACTAGGATTTCCCAACACAAGTCTTTCAGAGCTACTATCCTAAAACTTTGCATTCCTCAGTGAGCATACCAGAATTAAATGAATTGCTCGTTACCGGGCCTCATCAGAGCTGAATGACGTGCTGATAAGGGAATTCCGTCATTTGATACATATGAGACGGAGAAGGGATGAATATAAAAATTACAGCAAAGTAGCTCTCAAAACCCCTCTATGAGGAAGAACTGAAATTACTTCAAATGCTGTATTAGCACTAAATTTTACTTAGAGAAACCAGAGTAAATGGGGTTGAAAACAAATTCACACCACATTTTTTAGATTTTCGGTTGTTAAATGACACAAAAACCATCTATTGTTTTCCTTCTGTTTTTTAATCATGTAATTTATTTTTTTTCCATTTTTTTCTCCGAAGAGTTTTTGCGGTGCTAGTGGCTCGGCTTTGTATTTCCTGTCAGTAGGCAGACAGGAAGGAGGGAAGACATGCGGCAAAGGTCGTCGGGACCGGGAGTCGAACCCGCAACGTCCGCGTCGAGGACTAAGGCCTCCAAATGTGGGGCGTGCTAACCCCCTGCGCCACCACAGCATGTCCTGTAATATTTTTTTCTACCACATCAAATCTCAGTGAAATAAACTGAAGTTAGTGTTTGTCATTTGATAAAATGTGAAAAGGTTTCATGGGAAGAAATACATTTTCAAGGCACTGTGAGTGTATTTTATTACTTTTGTTTCTGTCCTCTTATTGAAAATATTTGAAGAAATCCCAACATTAAAAGTTTGTCATTTTGAGACTGTCATATCAATAGATTTACCAGAAGATAAACCTGTTTCAAAATGCTGATGTGACACCAGAACAAAGCAAAGGAGACAGACAGGAAAGAAAAAAATCTCTTGTTCCATAGATTTAGACAATCATTATTACTTTCTGCTATTATTGTCTTATTTTATTGATAATGTTGTGTTTTGATGGCAATATATCATGTGCCAATTCAATACCCAGTCTTAATCTGCATTATATTCATAGGGAATGTTTTCATGAGGACTTAGAAAGGAATAAAAATTTGGACCAGGATTATTACCAGGAAACAGTGCATCAACGTTTTAAATTGGTTAGGCTTTATATTGTTTGTTTCAGTGAGACATAGATTAGCCAAGAACAACTTCTAGTGGTTTTCTCAAAATGAAGAGATACAGTATTTCTCCACTGCAAGAAACTAAAAGTGATTATTAATCACAAGATAATAAAACTTTGAGATATTTGCCTGGGAAAATGAAACAGATGAACATGGTTTAAAAATCAGTGGGGCCTGTCTTCAATTAAGTTTGATCAACAGTACTGGCATAGTTAGGCTAGTTAATCCACACTTGGACCCTTAGAGAGTTTTCTGTGGCCACATATGCAGATGGACTATGATAGCACATAAGTACCACTTGTAAATGACATAATAAATTTAAAATCCTATAAAAGATTCATCCATCAATGTTATTCAAGTATAAAAATGAGAGAAAACAAAAACCACACAAAAGCATTTAGAGTAGGAACATTCATTGTTAGTTTTTGGAGCTCAGCAAATACTGATGCGAAACAGATTCTGAAATACAAACCAGAAGAGCAGCACATAATTTGTTGTTGATTATGTATATGCACCAAAGCTTGAAAAGCTTCTTTTGGTGATGAGCCATGACACATATTTTGCAGCAATTTATGACCAAGTCTTACAATTTTTGAAAATTTGCAAACTAAGTGCTGCTAAAAAAGTCCTCATCAAAACCCCCGGTTCCACTCAGTTTGACATTAGGAAAGCTGGAGCTCCATCTGTGCTGCATCAGGTAGCAAGTCTGAGTGGAGATTGGAACTTGGACTTGATTTAATTCATTTTTTGCACTTTTGGAGCAATTTACAATTTCTCAGATTGTTTTTGTGAAGCTAACAAGCAACCACAAAGCTTTGGGGAATTAAAAAAAAATCAATCTTGTTTGATTCACAATATATATTCTATTCTATATATTCTAGGTTATCTTTATTTCCTGATGCTAGCAGACTATTTATCTTAAGGAGGAAATGACAAGAAAAAGACACGTCTACACACTTGGTGTGGTGCTTAAAATATTTAAATATCCGACTCCATCTGCTGATGAGGACATCACAAATTGATTTTATTTTTCTCTACATTCAAACATATTACTTTGATTCTTAAGGGGAGACAAATATGCATTGTGTTTAACTTTTTGCATAGACCTTCCTGGTTCTGAGTCCAGAAGATAAACCTGTTTTAAAGTGCTGATGCGATAACAGAACAAAGCAAAGGAGACAGACAGGAAATGAGAAAGGAATAGTGTGCGACATTTTTTAAAATGAAGAGGATATTAGGGTGACTTCCTCCCCAGCTCGTGGACACATGAGTTGAGTGATTTCTTTAACCTTGTCCTGCTTGCCCCCTCGTTCCACTATAAACGTATTTTGAAAGTGGGAGACAGACGGAGCAATTTCTTCTTCCAAGACGTGAATCAAAAGTAATGAAATAAGTTTGGATGCTTCAAAAGTTGCCAGTCAAACTCTGGATTCTGTGAAGATGTGTGGAAAGCTGCAACATGAGATGCAATAATACTGATAGTGTGTTTCTGCGTGCATGACGTGAAAATAACGGAATGATGCAGGATGAATCATTCTTTCTTTGTTCACTAAGCTAAAAGCATATGATGTTGAAAGTGAAAACTGCGTGTTTTGCAGACTGTTTTTTTTTGGATCAAAAGCATCGCCTGAAACAAAAAAGAGAAATATTATGAAATAAAAATTAACTCTGATGCGTAAGTGTGAGATGTCTGGATTTGATTGTACTGATGTTTTTCTGAGCGCCTACTGAACCAGTGATCGCAGAAGGAAAACCTTCCTAATAAACATCTGAAGAAAGTTCAAAGGCAGCCTGAAGAATTGAGGCATGAATGTGTCATATAAAGTCCCTGAATGGGTATTATAGAAGCATCAATGTAGTCCACTGTCCAATATGCCTGATTTATTTTCCAATTGTAAAATGAACATTTATTTTTTATATAACCCAACAGATAGATTTTCTCAAAATCTCAATGAGTAAGAGTCTTTAAATTCCCAAAAGACAAAATAAACCTCAAATGGCTTGTAAAATTGGGAAAACAAAACAAAACAAAAAATATCTTACATAAGCATTACATTTTAGCTAAGGTAAAAATGATTCCTAATCTAGAATGTTAGTCAGTCCTAAGCACTTTTTCAAACACCTTGGGAACTGACAAAAAATACTTCAAGAGAAATGTTACTTTTATATATCCATGGAAATATTTCAACCACAGGATTTTGAATATTCAAAATAAAGCTGTGGCTTATTACAGTAAATAATCATTGTGTCTTACTGATTTTAATGAAAGTCTGTACATCCAGCTTTAATAACACACAGGCTAGTTTATTATACGTTGTATGTAATGTTGTTTATCAAATTAAATTTTATTTATTGTGGTAACAATTAATGTTTAATTACTTTCTGTAGATTTGACACTTATCTACATAAAGTGCTCTGGGTTATTATTATTATTTTTTAACTAGATCTCATTTAATTGATGTTGTTTATTGATCACAATTCATCATCATTTTGTCTGACCTCTAATCAAATAAAAAGGCAGCCTCTCTCACCAGACAACCATACTAGCATAATTTAAATGTATGCTTTAAGTTGTTTTTCTGTCTCTGAGTATAAATGCCACATGATTGATTGATCATGAAGATATTCATGGCTGAAAAGGTTATTTTACATAAATCAGTATACAATCTGCTAAAGGTGAGATTCTGTATGTCGATTTAGGTGATAATACTTGATTTGGTTGACCGAACAGAAAAAGCCTGAACTTTCAGCTCCATTATCACCAATCGCAGACCTGAAGTCAGGCATCTAGACTGCTGCCTTTGGAAATGCTGACCTCTTACTTAGAACTACTCTATTTTCTCTTCTCTTGAGCCAGTCTAATGGCTCACCGTCATACTTTGTGTGATTTCTTTGTCCTCTCTGTTTTTTGCTCTTTTTCAACTTCCTTCCTCTTCCTTTCTTTATCCTGTAGTCTTCTCGGTTTGCCCTCACGTCTCCTGTCTTTTTATTATTATTTTTTTTTCTCCTGCTCAACAACCTGCCAGGTTGCAGTGTAGCTCCACTTGACTTTGCTGTCCCATTAGGAGCGTGACCTCAATCCATTTACTGCTTCGACACTCACCATCACTCTGATGGTGAGTGCTGCACGACTGATTTATGCATGAATAAAAGAAGAAGCCTTTCTGCAAGATCTTTTTACTTATTGGTAAATTAAGACCAAATATCAGGGTTTGTTTTCATGGGCAGTTAGGTCCTCAGGAGGCTGCTAAATATGAAGAAAGGATAATATGCTGTGCACTAAATCACGCACTGTCACAGTTAGCAGACAATCACTGTCATTAAGCTCAATTTGAAATTTTCTGAAAGAAAGACAACAATTACTACTGTATGTGAAAAGAGCTTTTTGTGAAGTAAAATTTCTAGACGAGTACATAATTGTAAAAGGTGCCTGAAGTAGAGTTGTTATAAAAGAATGAAGAAAAATTAAACTTAGAGAGGATGGAAAGACCAGGAGAGCTGTAGAAATGGAGGACAGAGAAAAAGACAAACAGAGTTAGCTCTCCCCCCCTCCCTCTTTTCTGTCCTCAGTCTGTTTCTTTAAATCGTGACGCAGACAAAATACAGATGACATGGGAGGGGAGTGTTTGCTCATGTGTGAATAAAAGCAGCTTATAAAAACCTAGAAATTTGTTAGTGACCTGTTAACATTTTGAAGTTGTGAGCATTTACCAGATAAGTACACGGTCACAACAGAAAACAGAGAGCACTCCAGATGAGTGACTCATGCTTCATGTTTTTCTCAGTGCTCTAGAGGGAAAATAAAGTCAAACAAAACAAATAAAGACAAGAAAAATAAAAGGGGCAATATTACATTGTTTAACATGTCAAGTGAGCCAAAGAGCTAGTTGTAGACTAATGATTTAGCAGATGAAAACTGTGATCATAACTGAACTGAAGCTCAAAGTGCAACTACTTAATTCAGTGGTGTCCAAAGTCGGTCCTGGAGGGCCGGCATCCTGCACGTTTTAGTTCTCTCCCTGGTGGTACCAACAACCTTTAGGTCTTCTAACAAGCCATCATTTGAGGCAGGTGCGTTAAACCAGGGAGAGAACTAAAACATGCAGGCTGCCGGCCCTCCATGACCGACTTTGGACACCCCTGACTTAATTCATTGCTAAAAACACTGTTAAATTCAGAATGTCCGTGTGACCAATTATTTTCAATTTCTCTGCTGGAACATATATTCATAGGAAATTGATTTAGTATTATATCTTCAGTACAGGGGCCATCACCAGTTGTTACAGGGACACTGGCCCCTGTCTAGAAGCGCCCATGCTGGTCCTCCTTCATCAATCTCAGCCCCAAGGCCTTCACCAGCAGCATGAGGGAATACATTGGGGATCTGTGTAGAACATTGCTCACTGCTCAGGGTGATATATTGTACAATAATTTAACCTGGATAGAGGAGTGCACTACCTTGCTCTTATTTTGCTTGTCAATAAACATTGCTTATAGTTATTACAGAAAACAAATATGAAATATTTGTGTTCATGAATTTGAAAAATATTAACATTTGTGTGTTTTCTGATCTCTTCCCTTCATCTTCGCTGCCAGTGAGATGAATTATACTTTGAGTTGAGCCTTATTTATTTACCCATGTATTTTTTTTATTTCTAACTAGTGGAAAACAAGTAACCTGTAGGATAAGAGTAAACATGTGCATACTTAACCGAGAACAAAATAATAATCTTACTGCTACTTTTCTGTTTGAAAAAGAGCAAGATGAAGTGAACGTTTATTTATTAGAATCTCCTCTGTCAATTAATGGAATGTATCACTTACTGACTGTAATTATCAGAAATATATAATTAAAAACATGTTGTGGCATTCATATACCATTTCAATTTCTATGCTAAAGAACCAATAAATTACCCTGTTGGGAACCACAGGCTCAGTTCACCTTCACATTACTGAGATGTAGGAGAGGTCAGTGCATTATGTTTGAAGAGGTTCAAATCAGAACATTCATTAATGTGGATACAAATCAGACATTCCTCTTGTCAATTAGCTACCAGTGGCCGCTCCCCAACTTAATAGCACTCTTATCTAGCCTTGTGGAAAGGTCAAGCCTACAGGGGAACTGTGGTGAGTGGCTGAGTAATATTTAGCACTTCGAACTAAAGTGTGCATCTGTCTATGTGTCTGAAAGAAAGGAATTATACATGTGTAAGGCTTTTAAATTAGTTTCCATGTGACAAGCAACAAACTAATTTGCAGTCACTGAAGTTGTACAGACAATACTGAATTATTCTGAAGTACTGACGTTTGTGATTTGTTTTTAAAGACACAATGTTTATACAAAAAAAAATCTCAATCTTCCATTTAATCTTATGAGCTCAGTAGATATTTCATCCCGATCCTTTAGGCTTTCTAAAATTCACAACCTGCCTTCCCTTCAAATTAGGTAACATGCCTGCGTACAATTTTTAAAGACAGTAAGCTTCACCTTCTGAGCTCGACGTTTGTCTGCCCGCTGGTTCTGGTGGTAGATGCGGCTAAAGTTGGACACGATGACAGGGACGGGAAGAGCAATCACCAGCACGCCGCTCAGGGAGCAGATGGAGCCAAAGATCTTTCCAGCAATTGTCTTCGGGACCATGTCTCCGTAGCTAAAGGGAAATGAGAAGAATTCAATTTAAAGCATGTACAAAGATGTGAAGGAAGTGTTTTGTCCCTCTCAGATTACTTCTGTTTTTGTTTATCAGTTAACCAATAAATTTTATTGTTGCACAAAGATAAATTAAGTAAATGTCACATGTAGATTTAATTGAGTAAAAGAAAAAAAATCCTTCCAAACAAACTTGGGCAAAGGTGAAAAAGCAATTGCCCCTAACTAATAACTGGTTTTGCCACCCGTGGCAGCAACAATTGCCATCAAGCATTTACAATAATAAATAAGTATTTTACATTGAAATGTTTGGACGACTCTTGTTTACAGAAATCTTTTAAAGCAGCCACATGGAGAGTTGTTGATCATGATCAGCCCACTTATGGTAACATTACAGCACCTCAGTTGGATTTAAGTCTGGAATTTGACTAGACCACTCCACTTTTGTTGATGATCATTCTTCTTCTGCTCAACACAAATGGGTTTAAGCAGAAGAGTCAAAAACAAAAATTCAGATATTATCCTTCAAGATTTCTAGTAGAGCAGAATTTCTATCTGTCTGTCTGTCTGTCTGTCTCTAGACCTAGATCTACACCACCATTTTGACCGCTGTTTTTATGATGTTCTTATACTGAAATGCTATGTTAGTTTTATACCAGATGAGATGGGACAGACTCTTTGAGAAAGATTATGCTTTAGTCTCCTCAAAAATAAAAGAAAAATTTCCCAAAATGTTTGTATGCAAATGAAAAACAGGCCGTTTCTTTTGGTCAGGGTTTATTTCACCATAGAACTCTCCCATTGATGACATTTCTACTCAGCTTCGTTCTTATTGTTGAACAAATAAAAGGAGACCAGGCGCTGACCTTAACTAAGGTAAGTGAGGCTTGCAGTGCAGTAGATGTTGCTATGGGTTATTTGGTGACCTCAAGTATGAGTCATGGAGGAACTGGAGTAATTCTGGTAGGCCTACCACCCCTGGGAGGGTTCAACTATGTTCCACATTTTCTCCACTTGTGGATAATGGCTCTTGCTGTTCTTTGCAGGAGTTTCAAAGCCTCAAAGAAATGAGTTTGTAACCCTTTTCAGTCTGGATTTGAGTACTTTTTTATGTTTTTTAATTTGTTTAGTTCTGGTCATAACAGGTTGCTTTTTGAATTGTTTTAGTCTAATTTGTGTTGTTAGATAGGTTTAATATAAGTTTTTTTTTTCCACTTAGGGCTAAGTTGGTTTGTTTGGATGTTTTTCTTAAGTGTGACAAAAAAAGCAAAGACAAAAGAGCATGGAATATGTTTTCACAATCCTATAGATTTATGGCTTCATACAAATTCGGTGTCTTTCCATCCCTCCTTCTCACAGACAGAAGTGATTATACTGTGTGTCTTTTTCTCTGAACACAGAAATGATGAGGAATCAGAAAACTCTTTGTATCTAAGCTGATATAAAAAGCAGTATTACAGTGCAGGGGCAACACATCCTCACATAGTGGGCTCTGTCTCTGCTAATGCAGATAACAGAAATTCATGCTGTTTCTCCTCATCAGAGGTACAAGAAAGGAACAACGAAAGCAGCAGTAACAGAAAATGCAACCTCAATCCATCAATTTCTATCAATTTCCAGACAGGCAGCCATGTTGAAGATTAAATGCATAATACCTGATAATACCATCACAGACACAAACACCGAAGCCACTGGTGGCCCTGGAATCTTATCACATCTTTTTAATATAAAAATAACTTTTATCAACATTTTTTATCTTTCAGTTAAAATCTAAGTTTACTGTTTTCTTGTTGCCAAATTTGCATAAAACATGCCACCACACAATTACACTGCGAACACAATTTCCCGCTCCACATTTTCATTTCAGACTACAAAGGCTGAATTATCCCAGCACCTAATGCAGTGGGGTTTTCTGAGAACAAATTCTAATTTGAATCATAAGTTATGAGACTGCACTCATGGGCAGGAATGCAAAACAGTTTATGAGTTTGAGACGGTTTCGATTTTGAAGGTCTATCCCCAGTACTTTTCTGACCTATTTGTCATAACAAAACCCTACAGACCATTGAAATATGTAACACATTCACAGATCATATATATATAAACAGAAATATTTCTTTTTTTTATCTATATGTGTAATTTTAACTGTGAGACTAACAAACAAAATCCTCAGGTTTATGATAGATAGATCATAAATGTATAGCTTATTGTCCCCATGAGGAAAATTTGTCTTGGACATCATGCGCTAAACAAAGCTTCTACCACAACTAAATACACTACAAAGAAAAAAAAAGACATGTTGAACCCTAGTATGGTAAAACATATGTATTATTTTGCACAGGTTTTGACCTTTTCAGACAAATACTCCTGACACGTTAGTCAAGACAGAACTAAAAAACAACAGTAAGTTCTGCTCCTCCACAGAATACATAGTCACCTTGATGAAAATCATCTTGTCCTGTATTTGGACGACAGATTGATGCTCGTGAGCAGAAATGAGTGGAAATGCTGCTCCATGTTCTATTCGCTCGAAGTCAGTACTCCGTTTAAAGCTGCATTTGAGCTCTGAAAGACATTTTGCAGATGTATCATTTCTGGGTTGTACAGTTTGCACCAACATATGCATGTTTTTTAAATAGGAGATTATTATGCTCAAGTAATATGGTCACAGTCTGTCTCCCTTCTGGAAACAAGAAACAAACTCACAATGCAAACAAAACACGAGCACAATATCACATTCAATATCACAGATTTTCAAGCATTTTATTCAGATAACCTGATATATTATTTTAATTCTTCAAAATAAAAATGCTTTAACTACATTATGAGTTATAATCTCCATGGAATCTGAGGAAAGATCTATATCTTCATTAGTTTAGCACAAGAGTTTCAATTTCAATTCTATAGTAATTCAGTCAGGGTGAAGAATTGAGCAACGCTCAAAATATGAGGAAACAATCTTATTGCCACAAGCTGAAACAAATAAAGTTGGTCTTCAAATAAAGTTGTTTCCTAGTACTTTGAGTGATGCTGGAGTTTTCACCTTTGACCCTCTCCATGCACCTTCCATCCATGAAGGTTCTAACTTCGTCAGGGATGTTAGAATCTCTACAATTTTCCTATTAACATTTTTTCTCCCCGTTTTGTCAGTTCATATTTTGGGAGTGTTAAAAAATGTTATGCTGCAATTTATCTCTCCAGAAAATAATTCATACTTTATATTACTAAATAAATATGTTTCAGTTAACAATGAAACAACTTTGCTGCAAAATATCTGCCATTCATGTGTCTGTAGCCAATCATGTTGAATTAAAATTGGGAGAACAACACATTAGTAGCTGAGTGCTGCTAACTTTGGTAAAAACTGAACCTTAAAAGCATTAGCTCAAATTAATGAGGTAAAAGTGGTAGTACTGCAGTTTAAATCACACTGCTTTATTTAACGAGAAATATTTTAAAACTTGCTGCATAAAATAGGATTACCATTTCAGGTGGTCTAATGAACAAATGTGTTCAAAGCGATAAAAATGTAATGATTTAGTCGTAAGCTTGAATGTCTTTATGCTTGGACATATTCGCTGCTCCTGGATGCGAGTTCTGCCTTCTGTCAGCTTCATAGAAGCCACTGGAAGATTCTGCCATTGACCTAACTGGAACATAACAATATTATGTTTTTATTTTATCCAGTTTATCCTTCAGTTGTATAATTCCAAAATAAGTTCTAAAACTACATACTACTAAATGTTTGACATTAAATCCATGAAATCGACAACATTTACCCTGGGGACAAAAAGACAAAGGCAGACCATCACTCAAGTATTACCCGGGGTGTAGTGCTGGATTGCGACATGATAAATCTTTCAAAAGCATACACTAAAAAAAATCAGAGTATGCCATAAGGACTACCGTAATCAGATACATCAACTTATGTCTTTGTTTTAATAGCTTACAGGGTTTTCGTTGGAAATTAAAAAAGCTGTCTCAGAGGCAATGTCTGCAAAATGGGTAAGTGACAACATATACACTAATTTTTGTGAAGTGTAAAATGTAAAACTATATCTAAGACATCATAACTGAAATTGTTGTTTTGTTTAAAGTGGGCAAACCACAGCTGAGCAAAGGAAAGCTGTAAGAACTGTGTCACAGGAGAGGATGTTGGCGTTACTTTGCAGCATGTCTGCACACGGGAATGAATATAAAGCAGATAGTTGAAAAATACAATGCATGCTCTGTGTGTTTTTGTAGGGTAAAATAAAGGTTAACAAATATTCACACTTACAGTTTACAGACTTTTCAAAGCTGGTTGTCTCTCTCATACATCATCCTCTCAGCAACATTGAACCTTAATTTAACTTGTTTTATTTATCCTTTTTTAAAATAAACTCTCAGTAGTTTAGACCACTTTCAGCAGCCCTCAGTGGCAGGTTAGTTTGCCCTTCGTGTTAGCTGTCCCCTGCTGATGTAGCCCGGCCTCTAATTTTAACAGGAGCTCACACAGGTTATGATGGATGGTGCTTTCTTTCCAGTGGCAGCAGGTCACACAAACTCATATCCCACATCTCTCATATGCCTTTCAGTGTAATAACAGACATCAGATTGTTTCTTGCTGTTTCTTTTCTGTTTAATCCCATTTCACCCCTGTTTTCCTTCATTCCCCCTCTGGTTTTCGTTGTTATCACCCCATCCCCTGCTTCCTTTCCTTAGAATAAACAAAGGTCAGACAGTATGTCTGAAAATCAGCTCTACAACTTCTGCACACCTGCAGTCCCCCAGGACAAGACGGTCAACCAAGTACTCTTTTTCACTTTCTAGTTAGAGGAGCAGATTAGTTTAAGGTTCACCAATGAGAATTAAAAAGGAGGTCAGAAAATGACAAAACTGAGGGAGTAACAAATAACTTTAACACAAGTTAGGCTTTTGTCTGCAACGCTGCTCTTAGTTTTTTTCTTATATTTAAACATACAGTTGAAACCAAATTTTACACACACCAAATACCTTTTTCTTCTCACTATCTGGATGTAAATGGGACCAAAATTCTCTTATTTTATGTGAGGTAAAATTACCAAACTTAATTATATTTGCTAAATGCTTAGAAACTTGCAAAAAAACATTTTTTTAAACATTTATTATTTAACTTTCTTCAAATTCAAGTTTACATAGATTTGTTAGCATCAGGGATAATTGTTTTTTAATGTGCCTGAAATTAACATTTGAGTTAATTTCAGCCATCCCTGTGGATGTATTTTTAAAGTCATATCGTGAAAAAAAAATTCAGACGAGATATTAGAAAATTGTGTATCTGCAAATGTCTAGTTGATTTTTGGAAACAAGTTCCAGATGCTTGATTTGTTAAAAAATGTATATGCAAACATAGACATGATGGGGATGTCCAACCATCCCAACTCTCAGTAAGGGGACATTTCTGTGTCCCAGAGAAGCAAAGCTTTTAATACTTAATGTGGAGTTCAGTCAGACTTTGTATTCTCATCGTAATGTGTCATTGACAAGATTGGAAAGAAAATAAAAATATTTATTTCTGAACATGGGTCACATATGTTCATTTGATAAACAATCTTTCTTCCATGTTGGGTTGCATAACTTAAAATTTAATTAAACAGAATAAAATGATTAAATATTTAAATATATAATATTGAGAAGATCTGGGCTCAGCTTTTATAAAGTAAGTCCAAATCTGCCACAAAATGTAAAATACTGCATCCACAATAAATTATAAGGAGAAAATGCCTTAGCAGATTAATTCTTAGTCAAGTACAATTTTATTAGTAGTTAAAAACATTGTTTTTTTTATTATTTTGGGAGTAATTAGTATTCAGAATTTAACATCACAATCAAATACATTGACAGACATCAAAAAAATATATTGCTATATTTCCAATTTGAAATTAAATTATCAAATTGATTAGATGCTTAAACTAAATATAAAAATTAACAATGACCTCAATATTTTGTTAAAAAAGGAAAGAGTGCATTATCAGTAACCTCCAATAGTTACACATAATAAAGCAAACACTATATGTTGAAGCATCCATCTTTTTTATGTAGCTACTGCTTTACTGCCGTTTAGAGTTAGATTTAATCTAGGAGTAGAACGTTATCCCACTGCTAGTTTCAGATGGAAAGTCTAAAAGCTTCTGATATATTAATACCTTTAAAATATTGTCATAGGATGAATACAAAAATCTTAGAATATGCCGATCAGGAGCTTTCGTAGATATAAAAAATCTAGTACCTCTGTATTTTAAAAGAAGTACAATAGATAGAGAAAATTTTAAGGCGATTTTCTCTCTGAATGAGACACATACACAGCAGATAACAAACAAAATCCTATCCAAATACTTTGGATTTGTTCCAAAACTAATAGTTACCATTGGTCAGCAAGCCTTTTAGTGTTTTCAATGAGCTGGCTTGTATTGTTTGACCAAATGTTCAAGTACCTTTTAGAGAGGACTGGCATTCTCCAAACTCCACAATTGAATCTACAATGACGTCAATCAACAATGATTCAAGCATCACATTGCAGGCCACAAAGGTTCAAGGCAGATTATGTAAGCACAATAACAACATTTTGCAGACTTGCAGTACCAAACACCAAACATGTGTATGTGACCAAACTTAACGAGGCATGAAGCTTTGCAAATGTACAGAGCATGTGTATAAATCGCTAAAACTGATTTCAAATTCATGGGAAAAGTATAATTTCTATTTCATCAAACAGCCAATGCTTGATCAAAAACACTTGAGAAAATGTTATAAACTGTTACCTATTTGTGGCCTGTTAGTTTATAATGAATTGCAACAGATGGACAACAGAGACCTTTGTAATGAAAGCACTCATGAATAATAACATATGCAAATGTGGTCCAAGGGCAATATGTATGGTAGGTTTTTGCCCTTTGCTTTTCTCCATCAAAATCTAACCTTGTGCAGACTCTTTTAGTATAAAGAAAATAAATCTTAATTTACATTTAGATTTGCCCCAAAAGTATAAATAAAAATAAGTAATAATAATTCAACACTTCTCTTTCAGAAGGTTTTGTGTCATTATCGTGTACGATAAACGTAATTGTGATTTTTTGAAATTGCTTCATGTAATAAGTTGGCATGACGTTCTGTCTCTTTTTGCAGGTACTCTCTGCTCTTGTTTGATTTTTTATATTGTGACCCAACAAACATTTTTTTGTTGTTTTTGAGCCTGTAAAGTTTTCAAGTGAGTCATAAACAAAAGCACAAACAAGAGACTTTAAGTACAAACATACATATCACACAGTATTTTTTCAAGTAAAGTAAAACTTTGCATAGCTTTATATTAAATGGAATACATTTTTACAAAAAATAAACAAATAAAATAAATTAAAAACGACAGCTTGAGTCAAGCCAATGAATGATAAATAATCTAAAGTGAAACTCCTGTTGTGTCCTATGGTTGGTATCGTGATCACAGGTTTATGTGTTCTGAATTGCAGCAGTAATTCAATTTAGCAGTCTTGACTCACATGTGCTTAAGTCTGTCTCCAATAAATCTGAATTTAATTATCAAGTCTGATTATTGTGATTCCATGGCACCGAGTTTGTTTTATTTGATACTGAACTCATTCCTTTCAGGACCAGGTTGCTCCCATTGATGTGGAATAAGGAGCAAAGATTTATTTAATTAACAGAAAAACAAGCATAAGACAAAAACAGAAAAGCATGACTGAATGAATACGGTGTTCAAACTTGTTAGGTGTTTGGTCAGTGCCTTTTGTTATTTTCCTTTCATTTCTTTCTCCTCTCCAGCTATGTTGCTGTGTTCATGTCAGTGCACTATTTAACAGTTCTCTTGACATTTCACTGAACATCTGTTTTTTATCTGTCCTATTTATACAGCTTATCTGTATACTAATTAGAAAAGGTTAACAAACAATAAGGGAAATCCAATAACTGTTAGGAGATGCTCCCTCCTAACATCCTTCTCTATTAATTACACTACTGTGTGAGAAACTTTATAACTTTATGACATTTCACCTTGCAGTTGTCACTTTTTCTCGGAGTTAATCTCTACCATTATGTGTAGATGCAAATTTAAATACATTCTCATGCTAATTTCAGCTTTGAGTTTTGTTGAATGACTACATAAATAGTGTAGAAGGTTCTAAGCAAATGAATACCATACTAACACAATTTGTGTTTAACATGCAATGAGTTTTGAGGAAATAGAAGATATAGATAAATAAAAACATTAAAATGCATTTACACGAATGGCAAATAACATTTTAAATTCTCTCTTTGCATACTGGGACAGCAGCTCATAGTCTCAGGAGGTGCAAAATGTTAGACTTTTAACTGTCAAAATCAATACTGTGTTGTTTCTCTATCCCCAAGTGTGTACCTATGGAGATAAAAGATCTCCATAGATATAACAGCTGCCAAGTTTGTCTACACCTCATAATCCAAGATAGCAAAATATGACAATCCTAAAACTGCAGTAAGATTACAATATGGACACAGTTATAATAAATCAGATCTGAGGTAGCTTTCGGTTATTCTGCCATTATCATTTGCTCATGGCAGAATAATATCTAATTTTGCTATGGATATATCAAATTTATGGATTAAGTCTGTATTTTAATCACAGTCTCCATTGTTCTACCAGCTGCGTTAGGGATCGTTAAGCATTAGGACTGTGAACAACACATTTGGGAGAGAAGTTATTGGTGCAACACTAAAACACTTTGCTCATGCAACAGAATGGCATGGTGTGTTATTATCATGGTAGATATTCCACATTTGCACAAGTAATTAACCAAAATACCAGGTATATTGCACCCACTTCACCTTTAACACTTTCTATGTCTTTGTCTGGCAAACACAACCAGTAATAAGTAAAGTCACTGCTACAGAACACCATTAACATCTGAAAGCTGTGCTTTTAGAAATTATATCTGAGATATTACATCTGAGAATATGTTGGAATATTCAGAGTCAGATAATTTCTCTTCATCAGTATATTTAAATGAAAACATCAATAACTATTAAGAAAAAAAATACACACACGCACCCCTACACATGTATATATACTGTATATATATATATATATATATGTATATATATATATATATATATATATATACACTGCTCAAAAAAATAAAGGGAACACTTAAACAGGTGTTTAACACTTAAAGTGTTCCCTTTATTTTTTTGAGCAGTATATATATATGTTTCAATATCTGAAGAACTGGACTTTTGATTAGCATTGTGCAACAATGTTTCACAGAGCAGGTTATCAACTCTGTTAATGAGGGGATGGACCTTAAAAGAGCAAGAGGTGATAATCATTTTGTGCTGGAACTAATTCAATCACAAAAAATAATCATGTGGTTTGTTTCACTGCACAAAAACATTTCTGCAATGTTATTTATTTGAAAATCATGTTGCTGCAAAGAGAAACATATTGCATTTCCTAAAATCACAGCCATAATGATGTGTGACACATTTTAAGGCATAAGAAATGTCAAACAATATTACAGAGAAAAAGCCAGGGAGACATCCTAGAGAATGTCATCTTTCATCAGCTGACAGAGAAGAGAGAGCAAACTATGGAATCATTTGTCTCATCATCTTGCAGCCTGGAGTCAGGCTCGGCAACAATAACAACTAACCCTGTGGTCACATCTCCGTCGCTTCATAATAAAACTTCAGTTTTCTGAGTCACTGCTGCTTGAAGCATACAACCTTTCTGCTATATCAAAATTTTCCTCAAAGAATATAGGAGGTGTCCCTTTGGTTTGGTGTAGGGAGGGTAATAGAAATGCACTTGATGCATTTCTATCACATGAAGTCATAGAAATGCATAAAGATTTCAGTCCCTTCAATTAATAAACAGAAGCATATATTCTAATGTTTTAGCATAATTATTTGCTTGCTTTACATTTGCCAACAGATTAAATGGTTAATCTTACTGAACCATTTAATCTGTTGGCAAATAGTCTTTAAATGTTAGTGGGACAAATATAACTATGGTTACACATAATAAACTACATTTCTAAAGTAACTTGACTTTTTAATTGTCTGTTTACTGTAGTTTGTTTATATGTTGCAGTCTTTTTTCTCTATCATTAGGTTGCACTAGCAAACCTTGAAAATTATTTTTTGTCTTAGTGCTTTAATATTAATTAACAATTTATGTTTTATTATAAAGACGATTAGAAAAGATAACAGGAAAAAAGTCAAACCAAAATGGTGTGGTTTTTGAACAAAACTTTATACTTTATAGTGTAATATTTAACTGACTTTTTTCAGTTTGAGTAAGTAATTGAAAGAGAAGTTGCAAGATCTCATACATTTTTGGTCTACTTAACTGCTTTATGTAAGTAATGATGATTTGCATCATTTGCATGAAAATCCCATTGGAAAGAGGATTTGATCAACCGCCTATAATTTATCTTGCAAATATTTACAAAGCGAGGACAGAAGGCTGTGTTTGTTTTAATCCCCCCTCTCTTCAGTTTAAGGGGTGCGAAAACAGGAGGCTTGTAAGTCTAGCGATTATACAGCTTATTCAGTGGAGCTTTATGCCAAAAAAACATCTTAAAAATAGAAAGTCAGAGAAAACTCTTGTCTGGGCAGGTAGAAGCTTTTAAGAAGCTCAGAAGTCACTACTGAATTGGTTTTATCTGTCAAGATTCTCATTGTGTCAAGAACGCAGTGGAGAGGAAATTCTGTATCACCAAAAAGGTCAAAGAGTAAAAAAAGACAGCTGAATATAGTTTTTTTGACAAGTAGGGCCCTGATCATTAAAGCCAACTTTTCATGCCTGATCAGTTTTTTTTTAAAGAGTGATTCTCAGCAATAGACTGGTCTCAAACCTATAGTAGCAGCTCCAAATGCTCACAGAACACCTCCTGTTTGTCTTCCCTCTTGTCTAATTATGTTGTTTTTCACTCAAAATGGTTGCAGTTGTGCTCCAGCAACAATGGTTTCCAACTGTTCCATATCAGAGTGCTTAACCTTGATGTCAGCAGCCTCTGCAGGAGACAATTTCAGTGTCTTTTCTCACCGGCTTACAAGCTCATCCCAGAAGTTTGTTTTGAAATCAATTCGTTCCACTACACACCAGGATGACCCACAGTTTCTGCCAGTGAGTCCAGCCTGGCCCTCTTCTGGCTCTGGATCCACCTGGTAAGACATTGTTATGCATGGGCTCAGCCACAAAAATAAGGCCTGTTTGTGGGAATAAACTCAGTAAATCAACAAAATTATTATGCTCCAAAATTGCACTTGCAGAGTTGTAGGGAGGCTGGTGCCTATCTCCATTGGTACACCCAGTCGCCAGTCCATTGCAGTACTTGCTTTCCAACATTTGTAAATAAAAATACCACTAAATCCTTTTGCAATCAACTACCTTCAGATGCCACCTACATAGCAAATAGTTCACCTATTTAGAGAGGTTTGAAGGACAGTTAGGTTACAAAACCATCTCCCAGCTCTGAACATCTGATGAGGCTCTGTTCAATTCATTATCTGAAAATGGAAAACGTATGACAGAGTTATTTTAACCTTCAAAAACAGATGTGGCAGACAGAGCTTGAACCAGAAAGGAAGCTAGGTGGCTCGTGATAACTCTGGAGAAGCTGCAGCAATTCATATCTCAACTGGGAAGATCAGATAAGGTGAAAAATATCAAAGCAGGTCTTTTTGAAAGGAGGTAATAGACCATCTGTACAGGGAAGAACAGGAATGGCAGTTTCATGATATGGAAATGTAATTCTTCAGCAGTTTGGTCAAAGTTAAAAGGAAGATAGATGAAGACAAATTCAGGGAGATCCAACGGGACAAAATCAAATGAAAGTAACTAAAAGGTTACTTTTAGTTATATGTAACTATATAAATAGTTACATATACTTTTCTGATTTAAATTGATATGATTTTTGTTTTGAAGACCATTCATGCATTTCCTTCTAGTCCAGTTATACACTACTTAGGTCACATTGGTGATGGAATGAAAGATAGTGAATGCTTTTAAAAGCATCTATACGTCTCTCACAATTGCAAAAGAAACCAGTGGATGGACGCTGGTCAAAATTTTCTCCAAACTTTTATTCTAAATACGTTGGCGGTAAAGAGAACTTCCTTTTAACATGAGGAGACCTCAAGCAGAACCAGAATGTGACAAGCTTTCCATTTCCCTCTGCTGACTCGAGTAGTAAAGGAACATTTAAAGGACACAAAAAGTACATGCATTTCCAATTTCCGCTCCTCCCAGATGGAGCCTAACTCTGAATCATCCTTCTCTGTTCTGTACCTCTTTCCAGTCATGGTTGCGCATGCTTCTTCATAGAGTCTCTCCATTCTTTCAGATGCGTTTCATTGACAATTTCAGCTACACAATCATCAGAAGTAATGAAGCATACCATCCTGAGGATGTGACAGGAAATTCATATTTGTTTTTTGTGTGTGCCAATCTGCTGCAGAGATGCAGTGACATTTGCAGCAGAACATTCAGAAACAATAGCATATTATTGGTGAGCCATGTAAAAGGATTTATATCTAATTTTTCAGACTGTGATTAAACAAAATACCACCATAACAAAGCACTAACCATGCTAAACCTCTCTAAAAATAATGAGCTTCTTTTCCTATATCATTCATATGGCTGTGCTCCAAATCACAATCTTCCTTATGGTGAATAGAATGTAAGCTACATCACACGACTACAGGGAATAGCAAACATGCTAAGAAGACCCTAATGATGAAAATTCTGAAAGTTAGAAATATTTCATGATGAAACATGGAGTAAAACTCATTAAATTCTTGCAAAGACTCAATATTTTAATAAAAAGCTAATGCATGAGTGTGCCAATATTTTAAATAATTTCTGTGTGAAACATCATAATTGTGGTTATGTCCTTTTATCATTTCATTCAGGTAGAATATTCACTTCGAAAAAGAATCTAACTTGTTTGATCAGTAAGTAAATAAAAAAGATATAAAAAATGAGCAAAAAGTCTGCTGCTTTCTGAAAGGCCCATTTATGTCAATATTGCAAAAAGACTAGGGAAGTAGTTTGTACATTTAAGGTGGAATAGCTTTAAAGGAACAATGTCCATGGGTTTTACAATCAGTTTGAGGAACCAAGTCTAGCTCCGGTTTGGCTGACCTGAAGGTCGGAGTTCCTGGGTAAGTATTTACAAGTCTGATATTTTATCAGGAACTTGACCATGAAAAGCTGTGAAAGTTAACACCTAGTTTTTACACCTAGTGGTAAAAATTCACTGGTAACCAGTGAGACGTGAAAACATGAGTGATACATGTCCTTCTATTGACTTCAATCGGGAGTCTAGTCCAAGTTGTGAAGTAAAATTACGTGGGTAAATTGGATGACAAACACATGTCTTTTCAAAGCTTATCAGAGGGTAATTATGACTTACATTTTCTGTAAAGTCTGACAGATAATTTATGGGGTTCCAAGTCGTTAAACAAGCAGTACACCTTGATGTCATTCACATCAAAGTGGTCAGAGATGTTAAATTTATGCGTAGTGTATTCAATAGGGACTTGACATTAAAGGTTGGCTGAAGCTGTTTGACGTGATGACAGAAGGTTCTAGTTGAAAGGTAACTATTAAGGAGTGCCAGAAATATCTCACCCCTCTACTGTTTTTCTGCCAGACCAGGAGTCTCATTTCTGGCCAGACTGCTTGAAAAAGCAGTTGGTAGCCACAATACTAAATGATTAAGGCATTTAGGATCACTTTTTTGTTTTAGCTCACAGAAGATCAGTGTCTGGAACACCATTAAGGTTTTCCAGCTGTTTGTTTGTGATTGCAGTCCTTATAATCATCTTTTTCAACAAGATAAGTCTCTGTTTGCTTGTGAACATGAAAGGCATTTACCACACGTTACCGCTATGCCATTGGTTGAAACTTGATATCTAGGCAGTGGGAAACTATGATGGGCTGTATTGGTTCATCATGATTACAGTTAAAGTGTAATGTTCTATTCTACATTTGGCTCATAAACACAAGGAATGTTTCCACAGTTAGAAATTATCTTCCCAGAGCCACGCTGGTATAGATTGATGCTCACTGTGAACTTCAGAGATTGTGACATCAGGAGGTTTCTGTTGGATAAGACTGCCATAATTGCAGTCAAAGATTTCACCCAGAACCAATTAGTTTCTCATGTCTGCTTCAATTCTGTTTCTGTTCCTATTGACCTTAATCACCATTACCAGAGGTGTGTCTAAAAAGAAGGAGCTAAGGTTCTTGATAGTTTGTGCTTGAATTTTCTCCAACTATGATGTGACTGAATGCCACACAATTAGCAGAGGGTCTGGGGAACTTGCCTCCTGTGTCATATCAGGGGCAAGGAAATGAAAATGTGCCAATTAATAAGCAGGAAGTCCTGTCCTGTCATTCTCTCCCTAATGGGCCAATCTGGTATTCTGTAAATGAGCTCCAGCACTGCAGCTACAAACTCTGCACTGACTATGCAGTTGGATAGTGGATCATGCCAACAAATTACTTAGATTCTTTTTTAAGTAGGTCAAATTTAAGAGCATTTAGAATGTCAAAATATTGATACTGAACAAAGTTTTAAAAAAAAGCTGTGTTGTGTGTTACTCCAGTTAAGAAATGTGGACTCCTCCAGTTCACTTAAATTGAGCTCTAGCCCATTCCAATTACAAAGCAGAAAAGCAGAGTGTCCTTTCTGCAGTACTATTTCTCACCATTGATAAGCATTTTAGGTTTATAAAAAGAAAACATTATATTGAATTATTTTTTCTCATAAAACTGATTCTTGACTGAATGTGCAGTAGAAAAACAAAAAGCTGCTCTGAGAGTTAACCCCACTCAATCCAATATCAACATGTTAAAGTACTCTCAGATCTCAGAGATATTTATTGAGAGAATCATTTCACCATGGTTACAAATTAAACCTAATGTGATAGCAGAGCCAGTCCTTCTTTAAAATGGCCTCATAGGTTGGTTGTTCATGTGGGGAATTTTGATCCACAATTATTTTTTAAAGGCAACATCAGACAGTGCAGTGGTACAATTATTTACACCATGATCTCACAAAGATAATATATCCAGTATGAATTTTAATTGAGCAAAAGCCTGTAGGAAGACTATTAAATTTTGTTATTGCTTAATTTTGGATTTCCTGTGCCTTCCTCAGACTGTGAAAACGTGCATGTTGTGTCTTATTGCAGTGCATCTGGAAAGTATTTACAGCGTTTCACTTTTCCACATTTTGCTACATTGCAGCCTTGTTCCAAATTATATCAGATCAATGTCTTTCTCCAAAATAGTACTCAAAAATGCCTCCATTATGACAATGTGGAAAAAAGATTCTTGAGTGTTTTCCAATGTACAAAAACCACAAAACTACATTATGTAAGTATTCACAACCTTTGCTATGAAGCTCAAACTTTAACTGTCTCCACTGATTGTCCTCGATATATTTCTACAATTAAATCGACTTCACTTGTGGTAAATCCAACTGATTGGACTAGATTTGCAAAGACACACACCTATATAAGACCCCATAAATGACAGTGCATGTCAGAACGCAAACACCAAGCATGAAATCAAAGGAATTGTTTGGAGATTGTGGAGACAGGATTGTTTTCAGGCACAAAAGCATGTGCAGAGACTTTATAAATGTGAGAAACTTTATTTCATGTTTTCAATGTGTTTCTGTGAATAATCTTTTATTGTGATGGCATCACTTTAAAATCTGAGAATAGTCTTTCTCATTTAGCATCTTTTGTACTGCCATGTTGCCATGTTACAAATTTTGTGGGCAAGCCCACTGAAACAATAATAACAATAATTGCAGGACAGTTTTTTCAGTTTCACGTTTTTCCTTATGCTAGGATTGACCAGCACAGACACAGTTCCATAATTCATATAAGGAGCTTGTCCTGCAGTCATTAAGCCACCCAAATCTAAGGTCAATTTTGATAAATGAAGCAAACTATCTTTAATTTACATGTCTTGGGTTTATTAAAATTACATTTTCATAAATAAAATTAGATTTTATTAAAGCTCATCATGGTTATAAAATCTACATAGCAGAATTTCAGTAATTCAGCGGTGTAGATAAGACATTTCTTATCTTTTATGTGATGACGCCTTTAACGATTGTTTGGTGTTGGCTTGTTGGGAATAATTTACCATAGAGAGCTCAGTACAAACATTTGGTACCAGTGTTTCCTGTTTGTTGCTCTACTGCTCTTTTCCAACCATGAAGGAAGTGTGTCTCAGTTGTTGCTGTGTATAAATCACAGTAACGTTTTGGATTCGTGTTGAGAACCATGATTTCAAAATCAGGCTGTTGTAGAAAATGAAGCTAATTGCTTAATATCAAACATAATGGAACAACAGTTAAAAATGTCAAATTATGCTTTATGAAAGTATAATTTAGTTTGAACTGTAAAAACTATGCTCTGTGTATGTATTTTTATTTTTTTGTGATGACTGAACTTGTAGAACAAACTATAAATGGAGAACCACCTGCTCACTATTCCAACTTTTTAACAGCTTATGCCAGACCTCAATTTGTTAGCACACAGTTCAGTGGTAATCCAGTCACACACCTGTGCTGACATCCTCCACACGTGTCCACCTATATTTACTGTATACCCCTTATCCTCCAGTCAGCTGTCTTTCCATCTTGCTCCATTAGAAAGCATGAAATGAGAAAAGAAATGAAAAAGCTTTCTCTGGGATCTTTTTAAAAAGCCTCCTAAGTAGGTTACGTGAGAAAGTAGGCTGCCTGAAAGACTCAAGAGACCCAAGGAGCTACTGTTGTATCACTCAAGAGGAGAGGCATCCCACTTCAGGAGTCCACACAAAGGCAGGAGGGATAGCAAAGGCTAGTTGTGATATTTGTGAGGCAGCGTGGTGAGCAAAATTGGCCTAAAATGCACCCTGCAGTACAGGTGTCATTCAGAAAAGACACATTGCCTTTATATTATACACCAGAAATAAACTAATGGCACCTTCCAAACAGTAGATACATTTGACTATTTACTAAAACTAGTAAATCAGTTATCCTAAAATCACCTATGGTAAACAACCACTCTGGAAGAACAACAACCACCTGAAAGAAACAAAAAATTTGTGCCACTTATTTTTTAAATTAAGGCAATTTAACTTAACCAAAAGCATTTCCCCATTTCATCATAAGACATAATGACTCCAAATTAAATCACAGTAAGGCATGAAATTCATATTAATCTGTTCTATTTCTGTGAGGGGCAATAAGCAACCTAATACATCACAGAACCGCAAGAAAAATGCATATTTATTCAAAATATCCTACGATTCAAACCACATAAGACGCTCATCCTCCAAAGACTTTTTTACATAAAATCTATTTTCCTGTCCTGACTGAGTAAATGATTAAAAACGTAGGCACAGCTGAGATAGCTTGTGCACTTGTAAGTATTTACACATGTAAGATGTCTGGGTACATTTAAAGATTTTCTTGATTATACTCTATTGCTTGTGGTCAGAAATGAGGAATTCAACTAAAATATTCTAAGAAAGTACCTTAAAAGTGCCACTATGTAATAAAATAAAAACACCTTTCTAATCTCTTTGCAACCTTCATGGCCTGTTAGAGCATGACTAAATCATAGTGAATTAATAAAATAAGTACTTCAGCATGAAGACAATCATTTACTTCCTGCACTTGTCTAATCCTTAAAAGATGCACTCCTGCAGTCTCATTAATGATCTTGCCACATTGTGCCACAGTGGCAGGACTCACGAGGCCGAGACTTGGGATGACTCACTTAGACCACAACAGGATAACACTATGAATTAGAACACAACAATCAAAGGGTTGAAATGTTGTTTCAAATAACCCATTTAAATCTGCAGCGCTTTTCTATTTTTGGTGGTTTTATAGGCCTCCATCATAAAGATCAGCCTCTCTCTGGAGACAATAAGCAAAATCTGAACTTACATTAATCAGCATCATGCACAGGTTTGGGGGTTCAGGGTGTGGAACTCTATGGTCAGTGGTATTAAAATGGTAAACTGTTAATTTTTCTCATCTTATGATTGAAGATCCTCAGTTATGTTTCTTGTGGATAACTTGGTACTTTAAGTATATAGGACTCATGAACAGGAAATCTAAAATGCCAGTTTATTTAGTTTGCCTGTCACAATAAGCAAATTATGAGGACAAATGCCTTTGTTGCATTGTAGTTAGGTCAGTTTTAAGAAAACAAGGACTGCAACATAAATTTTTTATGAGCCCCTGCTTTTGCTTTCTAATTGACTCCTTCCTTTCCTGTTCCTCATATTCTTTCCAGCAGTAAATGTAATTTTATGGTTTTCTTTGACAGCCTAACATTAGTAAATAGTAGATTTAAAGAGCAGTCTAAAAGCTGCACAATATTTTTCACTGTATAAGCCTCCAGTGCAGCTGGGCCTGAACACAATTTGGAGGTGACTGAAGTTCTGCCCATAAAGGTGCCCTAATGCAGCAACAAATGCATTACCATTCCTATCTGCAAGGTGCCTGAAGGCTATTTATTGGTACAAAGGGGATGTTGATTGGATGTTACAGCTTCTGACAACAGTTCAGCTGGAGAGTGGACCTTTCCTTTTGTTTGAAAGCCCCCAGTCAAGCCAGGACACACTTTGACTTGAGAACGCTGATAGTGCTGCCATCAGTGTGTCATAAGGCCAGAGGTTTGGCATGAAGCTAGTGGGTCCACTCCCATTTGAAATGATTCTCTTATTATGCCACTGCGGCCACCAGACTCATCCACGCTTCACCTGCAATCTTAGTCCTGAAGAGGCCTGCAGGGAAAATCAAGCTTATCGACAGGATTCTTTAGGACACACTCTTTATTCTATAAGCCACACAAGCAAAAGTCAGCAAGCCAGGAAAGATTTGGTTTAGTGAGATATAATTAAGGTCTGGAGAGAAAGATGGAATCTAATTAAATGATAACAGCATACACTGTTTTGCCACTTTTTATAAGGGACAATTCACAGCTAATTACAAACAGCAATCAAGCAATGACTCTACAGAAAAGGTATTTTTATGTAATATTTTTTTCAAACTGGTTTTGTTCAGTTTAATGAAACAAAACCACTGTTTTTGTTCCATTAAATAATAAAACAATAGTAAAAATAGATTTGACTTTTGGATTCCCTAATTTGGTCCAGAATATGAAAAGAATCATACATCATTTCAAACCAAAATGCAAAATACTTCTAAAGCACATTATCCCCTAGAGAATGTATAAAAGTTTGTTTCTTAATATGTATACATATTAAGATATTTCTAGGATATCAACAGCAATATTCCTCTGCTATATATTTCAGCTACTTTCTACTATTGCAGCTTAATAAAGACACATGCCTAACCCTGAGCTATCTGCTCAGCTCATTCAAAACTCCAATGACTTTCTTGCCTCTGATGTTTCTAATTAGAGTATCTCAGCTACAGGAACTTTGATTTTCCTTATTGGTTCAGTAAAGCATACCCCTAGGCTGACTAAATTATGGCAGGCTGATGAACAGAGTCGGTTCCCTTCCATACTTTGAACATTCAGGAAAAACAGAGGTTGTGAATAAAAAGTGAAAACTAAAAAACATATTAGTATTCTGAAACAGTGTTTAACTGCATTTGCCTGGATCTCAACTTATTTTTTTAAATTGTCACTGTTTAATATCCACCTCTACAAAGCCTTGAGATAAGGACTCTGAATGCGCTAGAATTATTTTTTTTAAACTTTGCTAAATGTTTTCTATTATGGCTTATATATATTTATATATGGACTGTATGTTTTTACCAACCTGAACCATTCTGGTTGGTAAAAATTGTATCCCATTCTCTTTTCTGAAAATGTCCTTCACTGATTTCCTTATGAGATTTAAACTTTAGAAACAGTGTTGCAACAATTCCTCTCTTTTTCTTTCCCCTGGTAAGTTTTGTCCTGACCTTATAGTTAATATAATTTGCTCAAGACCTTTCATTTGTTTTTTTAAAGATCAAAATCAATACAATTAAAATTAATAAGCTCCCATTTGTTTTTGTCTGGCGTGAAGACCAAAAGAGAATCAGTTCATTAGTCAAACTCAGTGCATTCTTTTATATTATGAGGTGTGATTATTATGAGTGTTAATGTCACCTATAAGCTCTGCTGTATTATTTTTGAAGTGATCATCAGTACAAAGGTAAAGCTCTCACTGATGGGAGTTTGGATAGAACTAATGAGCTAAAAAATTTTAAACCTTTTCTTGCTTAGCATCCTCATCTGCTGCAACCACACAGACAACCTCTACATCATCTACAGCCACTAAAGCACTGAAACACCCTCTGGCTGCTTTTTCAACTGTCTCCACTCACTGTTCGAAGCTCATGAAGCTGCGGAAAAAGACCTTTCAATCACTGTCACAGTACTCCTGTCTGATGTGCACTGATGTGTCAGCTTACACTTGTGTTTTGTTTTTAAGAGCAGAGACACGGTGATATAGAAGTTTTCTAATCTTCTTACAGAATAAAATTTTCTCTTCTTTGCAGTGGTGTATTTCTGCCAGAAAAATGGATTTTACACAGCTGGACTGACAAACACTACAGGTGAATTTGGTGTCAAACTCATTCTCCTGACAGCGAAAACAGGAGTTAGTCTTCCAACACCTAAAACTGTGCACCCATATAAAGTTAATGATGGCGGCTTTCTATAATAACATGTTCTTAGAGTTTTTAAGATAATGTTATTCTCTCAGTGTTTCATTAAGCATATAGGAATCTACTGAGCCGCAGCAATTTCCCCTTCAGGTTAAGTCTGAAGATCCCTCTATGCAGACTTTGTACAATGTAGATCAAGCAGATAATAAAGTAAGATCCTTGTTCGTATATTGAGTTCTTAACTTCTGCCTCAAACATTGTACAACTTACCCTTATAATTATGTTTGTGTTCTACCTTGAAACTATATTTATGCACTTAACTTAAATGCCTTTTAAACAACTATTCTTTCATTCCTGTTTACATCACTTACTGGATTCATTCATGCATAGCACCTAGGACAGCAAACTGCCAGAAGTTACACATGTTTCATCTAATTAATATTTTTGCTTAAAACACTTAGTCATGCACACTGTTTAAGAAGTTGGTGAGTTAAACAAGTGCACCCAAAAAAGGCACTGCTGTTATTTTAATTATTTGTTTTTATAGTGCTAAAAATATTCAGAGAAAGAGGCAAATATTTGGAGAAAATATCTGAGCAAGATGCGTTAAACCTTAATGTAAAAATACATTTTTTTGTGAGAGCAGAGCATATTTTTGAGGATGCAGAATTTTGAGTTTGAGCAGTGTACCATTCAAGGCAGAAAATGTTCAATTTTGGATTTTCAAACAAAGTTAGTCAGAAAGCTATTGGAACACTTTTTCTTTAAAATTCAAGGGATTAATTATGAAAACTTTTAATTAAACCAAATAATAAAGAGTGAAGGTTTCATTGGTGTCCTTCAAATCAAACATTTTAATTTTGAAAAGCATGTAAAAACAAGTTCCACTTTCATGGCCAAAACAAATGACAAAATTACTAGTTTCTCTTAGCAAGAAAAGGTGAATTAGAAAAGTTGAAGTTCAGACTTTTCTTGAATGAAAAATGTGAAAAACACCTACATTAGTGCAACAACATGACTTTTTTCAGCTGATATTTCTTACACATAGAAGAAAAACATAAGCAAGCTCAGTGACAGCAGAACAAGAACTTTGCTATCAATTTTAGGTTTACATTAAGTAATTCAGAGACTATTAATTTTTGTTTGTGCATATCGCTCTACATGGTAAGACTTTAAACAAACACTATTTACTCTGCTGGCCTGGAGCAAACAGCTGCTCAGATGTGATAGGTTTTAAATATTAGGCAGCTAAGCATCCCAGAGCTACCTGAATAAATTATTTTTGACATTTTCAGTGAGGGGGATAATGTAGGGAATCTCGGTCACAGGAAATTACTATTTACCATTTTTGGTTACATGAAACTTTTTTTTTTCCCCAAACACATCTCAAGTCACTTCTAATGGTGTCTTTACATTATGTGAAAACTCAGCTGTGTGAATTTTACCATGTCTTGACTTTGTCTCTCACCTTGTATTTCATTTCAGTCTCTTTATCTTCCAGTCTCATCACTCAATCCCCCAGTCTTTCCTTTAAGCCCCTCCATCTGCTAGAAGAAATGTGACCAGTATGTAATAACATGGAAATGGGAAGGACTCAACAGGGAAAGATGATCTGATCCATGGTTCAAACAAATACAGGCTCAGACCTTCTCAGGTTTACAGAACTTACTTGTCCCATGCTATTTCATAAGTCTTTGGTGAATTTAGCCTCCAAGAACATGAAAGAAAAGAAGAAAATGCAGACTGTGGTATTAATTATTATGTGGCAAAATCTTTGACATACAGGTACATCTCAATAAAATTGAATATCATCAAAAAGTCAATTTGTTTCTGTAATTCAGTTAAAAAACTGGGTATATTTCAGGTGTTTATTTATCTTGTGTTTAAAGCTGTTGAATTTATAGTTGTCCAGCAGAGACTATTTGGTAAGTCGCAAACAATTATTGCTAAAGAAGCTGGCAGTTCAAATAAGTGTGTATATAAGAATAATATTGGAAAGTTGAGTGGAAGGAAAATGTAGAAAAAGGAGCACAAGAAAAAAGAATAACACGTTGCATGTTAAGGAAAAAAAGTGCATGACTATGATTTGTGAACACTGAAACATTTGTTCTTTGCATTTGGGTATATCTGTTCAGGAAATTGTTGAGTATTTATTCAACAGTTTTCAAAGTCCATAAAATACAATTTATATCATGGTAAATAACATCAACTGAAAAAAAAAGATAAGTTGTCTGTTATGTGTCAAAACAGCTTTGGTTTTGTCTTTAGAAATGGATGAAGTGTGTGTGCTGTGGGGTTAAGCACAACCCATGTATGGAGGCCTTAGTCCGACACGGCTGTCACAGGTTCAATTCCTGACCTGGTGACCTTTACGGCATGTCTTCCCCGTTCTCTCATTACCCACTTTCCTGTCAATTCACTATCAAATAAAGGCCACTAAAGCCAATAAAAAAAAATAAAATAAAAAAGAAGAAAGAAAAGGCTGAGGTTTAGATCTATATTCAATTGAGTAAGCAAACTGTAAAACTGGTCAGGTTAAAATACTGAGAGCAGAATAACAAAATATGGGGGTAAATCAGTCCTATAATAGCTGGAATCTTATTGAAGTCAAACAGAGAAATCATGGGACCCAAATAGAGTAAAAAAAAAAAAATCCATGCATTTTAATGTCTCAACAAAATAAGGAAAAGGTTGTACGGTATATGTGTATGCAAGGCATTTCCTCACAGTTAAAAATAAAACCAAAGGCAGGGCACATCAAAAATGTGCCGTTATCCATTCTTCTGAAGCTCTATACTCCCCCTCATTCAATGTGTCTTCTATCATCCCCCAGCTTTCATCTCCTCGGTGCTGGTGTTGGTGTGAGAGAACAGAACGTGCTTGTTCTATTCAAAGCCCTCCACCCACCGTGGTTCTCTGCAGGAGAGTTTATAGCCCAACATACCCTCACATTTCACTCAGGCTTTGAGGCCTGAGCTCCCGACCTTTCAGCGTGACCGCAACCTTTAGTGGTACGCAGACTACAGAAAGATTAACTCCCAAACATAGGTGTGGTCGGGGAGAGCAGGATGTGCTTTAGAGAAAGGGAGAGATATATTTTGTGCACTTAATGCAGCTGTAAAAAAATGTAACCTGTTTCCAAGTATTTGTCTCAAAATGTTGTTGATGGTTTCTGAAAGATAGATCTGAAAAACAAACACAACTGTTCTTACACTTGACTGGTGCAGTGTTTCTGGGAGCCATGAACCTACTACAGGTTATAGATATTAAATACTGTATATCCAACAATGACTAAAATAAACACTGTAAAGTTGAGAAACTATACCATGGTACCATTCATTGCATGTATGGTGAATGGCCTGCTTTAACATAGCTCTTTATCAAGTCTAAGGAATCCAAGGTGCTTTTTCTTTTTTACATCACATTCAGTCATTCATCCATATATACACACAATGAAAACCTTTCACTTGTTTTCAGACCATTCAATGTCTGTTTCTGAAGTTCAAACCATTAAGTACCAAAAATAAAGTAGATCTGTGTGATATTATCTAGACTGGATGATCTGACTATTTTGGAACTGTATCTAGTGGGATTTTCATAGTAAATAAATTTTTGTAGTCTTCACATTTACCCGATTTTAATCTAAGAAAGCACATTTGAGATGTTCATGATAGCTAGATTCAAATCAGAATCATCAAACTAATTTTGTACCATGACAAATATTTTTAACATTAAGTGCAGCGTATTTTACACCTTTGAACACTGGGTAGTTTTGTAAAACTGCCATTTTAAAAAGTTTAAAACAGGATGATATAACAATTGCTTTAACATATATTGTATGAGTGCGTGGGTGGGAAGTTAAGGCTGTAAATTCAAAATTTTGGAATTTCAATCGCAGCTCAGAATAATGAATGCTCTAGATAAGAAACTCAAAATCTAATTTAAATAAGTGGGAAACCACTAATTTAAAGCCAGTGCTCATGACACAACGTAAAGTTCTTAATGTTGCTGAAATGGAATTACATAACCAGCTGTTAAATGTTGCATTTGTTGACTTGTTTTCCATCTATAGACACGTCGACAATACTGAAATCAAATAACTCATTCAACCTTTGTCACTAAATGTTGGCACTGAGTGCAATTCACCTGCAACAAGGCTCTGTAATCTACAAATCACCTTTGTTTTGCTGTCTGCGGGCGTCTTTTGTGTCCAGCTGTCAGCAGTCAAGAGCAAGATCGAATGCAGCGCGAGTGGAGGCACTGAAGACTCCACCAATTACATTCAGCCACTTAGTGGTGCCTCTTCCACTGCTGGACGTGTGAAAACAAAGCATCACAGCGCCCGGAGATCAAAGCTAGATTGGACAGAGAGTACAGGATGAACTTTTCTTTTCTTGTATGCACAGGGAAAAATAAATAGATCTGAGAACACAATGTACAGAGGACATAGAAGTCAAAATGAAAAATTCTTTCAATTTTGTTTTATCAGTCCACTTCTTTTGGGAATCTGTTAATACCGACTACGGCTGTCGTAAACGAATATTTTAGTAATCGAGTTATCTACCGATTATTCTTATGATAAATCAGGTAATTGGATAAAAAAAAGATCAAATAAAACATTGGTAAATCTAACATAATAGCTGTAGTACTATCACATATCAGCATCAATTCAATTTTTCACATTTGAGCTTCCCTAACAATAATTTTTCTGTAGTTTAGAAAATTGACTTGTAGTAATGATAGCTCACTTTCTAAGTTAACCTGAAGAAAAGTTATACAAAAATCTGAAATTATATTCAATTCAATAATAAAGACTCAGGCTCACAAATTGGCTTATAAAAAATGCCTATACTCAAGGTTTTCGTTTATGCATTCATCTTAAGTCAATTTAATAGATGAACTCTCACCTTGCCCAGACATTTATAGCTTTTGTGTTCATGTTAGTGACGGAATTTGACACCTTCGTTCGTCACGCACAGAAACACATCTACCAACTACGTGCCACCATGATGTGCTCCGAAACCCCATTTGTTGAGACCGGGATGATATGAAATAAATTTTCCGGTTTGTCAGTAAAGCTACACTTACTAATGCAGAGCCGCCCGCAGTGTTCAGTCTATCCATTCACCTGTAAATACACCTGCAGCGCTCTTCCTCGCTGTTCGCTGTGAACCGCCACCAGGCAGCAGTTCCGGGAGGAGAAAGGCTACCATACTCCAGGAGTCGCGCCAGTCATTTTAAGGATGGTTATTGGTCCACCCAAAAACGACAAAGACCAATAAAATCCTCCCAGGCCGAACTAGAAAACAGGACGTTATGCTGCTAACACTTAGCTTTCGTCAACAACTCAGGCGGAAGTGAGAGCACTGCGCAGCTCAAGCAGTGACCCGGCCGGAACACGGTGCATTAAATAATAAAATATAACTTAACAAAGCTTTGAGGTACTCAAATCACTCGAGGAATCGTTTCAACCCTAATACCAACATTTATCTGTGGACTTTTAGAATCCATGAAGTTGCATTTCTCAGAGAAACAACTTCTTTTAATATAGTTTTAGTTTAAATGTTATTAAAAATACCTTCAGTTTTGCACCACAATGGGAAACCACGAAGGTTTCAACAACAAAAGTATTGAAGCATTGACAATGAAGGCATTAGCATAAACAAAACAAACAAACAAACAAAAAAGATGATTTGGTTATAATAAAAACTGTTGTCATAAAGTCAACCTGATCTTACGCTATTCAATCAATTTTTATAAGAACACAATTTTCTTTTTAATTTAGTAGAAACTAATTACATTTGATTTTCACAGACTATTAAATCAAAAAGCTAGATAAAAACCATTTCTGTCCTGAATTTAATTTCACATTGATCCTAATAATTTGTCCCTTCATAAAAAGATCTGTTGCACCTTTACCTCCCTCTAAATATTTAAATATTCAAAGATAAAATTGCCCTAATCAGTCAGTCTAACTGCAAATGCAATGTCTTGCAAAAGTATTTAACTTTTTAACTTGTCATGTTTCAACCAAATTTTAACATATCATATTGAGTTTGCAATATCTTGCACAAAACTGTTAAAATTAACATCATCCAAAAGGGAAACAGTAAAGCTCCAAGCATACCAAAGCATGACTGTCCAACAAAACCGACAGGCCAGGCAAGGACAGAATTATTCACAAAAGCAGCCAAAAGGCTCATGGGAGACTCTTCCAATATTGAACTTCCTGGCTTACAATAGAAATGCTACATGTGGCAGAAAATTTAATACTACACCATGCATCAATATAAAGACACTACCCACATTGTTAAACATGACAGTTGCATTATTGTGTTGTGGAAACTTTTTTTTTCAGCACGGACATTGAGATTGGTCAGTTATGATGGGAAGATGGATGCAGCTGGAACAGAACAACTTTGAGACTAAACCAGTTAGAGGATGCAAATGACTTGAGACTGGGGATGGAAGTAGATGGCTCAGTTAAAGCCCAAACTTAAATCCAAAAACTTAACAATCTGTGCCAAGACTTGGAAAAACATTTATTAACTGAAAGTATCCACCCAATTTGACTGAGCTTGAGTTATTTTGCAAAGGAGCAGAAAATGAATTTTGCCTAGATATAGAAAAATACCCCAAAAGATTTAAACCTGTTATTGCAGCAAAATGTGGTTCTACAGAGTATTGAGTTAAAAGGCCTGAATACAAATTCAAATTTTCAGATTTTCCTTAGTAAAAACATGAAAACCATGAGTCATTTTCTTTCCACTCTATGAATACACAATAGTCTTTGTTAATGTTACTATATGTCAACTTAATGCAATGTGATCAGTTCCTTCACCATTACTGAGCATATAAAAGATTTGGCAATTGGAAAGTTTTTTATATCTGAACAAACATGAAAATGTATGTCAATCTTTGGTGAAAAATGTAAAGCCATAGAAAGAGTTACAATAAATGCATACTTCATGCTGTTCAGGTTGTTCTGAAGCTGAAGCATTTTATTTTCCTTTGCTGTTCTGCTTTCTGTGTGAAAACTTTGTTACCTTTGAAGAGTCAACTAATTTCAATACGTGAGGTTATGTGTGGACACCTTTTGAAGGCATTTTACTGATTTATAATAATCTGTCAAGGTCACGTTCTTGATTCTAATGAAATATTTTTACTCTAACAGAGAATGGATAGAGGTGTTTTAAGCTATTGAGCTGGATGTTGATCATTCATGAAAAAGCAAAAGTATTTTTACATTTTCTCTTCAGTCTCTGTCAGATCCACTGTAAATTGTACCCATGAAACTGTATCAAACTACAATGCATGCAGTTTGAAATGAGTATGTACAGTTTGTTACTATAATAAACTGTCAAACATTCTTTGTCTATATTTTGTACAAACAAAATATACAAAGTTTAAATGTTATTAAACTTTAAACTTCATTCTTAGATTTCATTCTTAAGTCTAAGAATGAATACAGATTGAATTTGCATATTTGCATGCAGCAAAATAATGAGATTTAGAACATCAGTTTCAAGATGCATACAATTTAAAATTCAGCTTGGCTTCTATTCAGAAGTAAGGAAATAAAAATTGATTCTGAAATTAGAATTATCAAACTTTCCTGGTATGCATTTCATGGTAAACTATTTCTTACTTATTTTTGAGTAAAGCTATATATTGAAGTGATGCTATTTTTACTTGGGTTCAATCTATGGCTAAACTACCAACCTCTGCTTAGAACACAGTGGTGTCCTTACAAGCATTCAGGAGAAAATATTGGAGATGTTTAAACTGTTCTTATTAATCATGTATTAAGCTGAACACCTTTTGCAGCTTTGGACACATTTAAAGCTCATGCAGCTGTGTGAAATTACAGGAAGCACAAGTAAGAGAAAACGCGATTAGGAACCTAGTTTCACATTTGATGTGATTACATGGAGTTTGTGAATTCTGACTGCACACAGTTTAAGGATTCAAGGATGAATGCACATTAAAGTCAGACCACACTGAACTCAGACCTCATGGAGGCTCCCGGAGGGCCACAGAGCAGTGTGATCAGGCTCTCATCTGGCTCAGCTTCTGCCTGCAGCTCAGGGAACTGAAGCCTTCTTTTAACAGCATGATGGCACATGTGTGCTGCAGAACCAAAGAGTTAAACTCACTTTAACAGATGGCCTATTTATCTGCAGTCTTTTAATTAATACCAGCGAGGTATGTTGATGAAAAAATGTTGTACCTTTGTGTAGGTTATCTTTTCATTAATAGTTTTTAAATTGTTTTGGTTTCAGCAATTTTTAAATCATTTAATATTTTTTTTTGTCAATTCATTCCTTCAAGGAACCACCTTTCACAGAAGTTACAATGGCAAGTGTTTTGGGATATATTTAGTTTAACTTTGAGTATCTAGAGCATTATTTCCTCCTTTAAAAACAAAATAGCTCAACAGCATCAGATTAGGAGGTTCTGAGAACATCATTCTTTTATCGTTTGCCACAAAAAAAAAAGAAGAAGAAGAAAAAAACATCCCCTCAACATGATGCTGCTACCACAATGGTTAAATATGTTCCCCCATACAGGACTCAAGGCAAACCATAGAGGAGACTTCTTAGTCCTTCTTCAATACTTCAGCAACCTTGAGACCTACATATTTAATGTTCAAATGGGTTATTGAAGTACTTAACACAAAACCCCCCTGAATTACAGAGACACACAGAAACCCTTCTTAAGCTTGGATTACAGAAAAAATATTGTACCCAATGCAAGGTTTGTTTTGGCTGTGATTTACCTTAGACTATAAATTGTAGTTATAAAGATTATTTTGAGACAAGTAGAACATACATCAAGTTTACAAATATGTGCTATTCATGTAAGACAAAAAGAAATGTAAAAAGAGGGCAAAAACAATACATACACTGAATATAATGCAATATAAAATCAGGGAAAAAAATGGTCAAAGATTACCATAAAGACAACATGCATAATTTACCAGAAAGCAGTAGCTGGTGTTTCTGTTCTTCATTTAAAGTGCACAATGTTTTAAGCCTCAAATACTGAGGAAGTGTGCTCCATAGCACTGAAAGGCATGAATACTAAAAGCTGCTTTTCCTTTCCTGTAACAGATGTTGTAAAACTAAGTCATTCAGTGGCAAGGAGCACAAAAGAATAATTTTATGTACGGATCTCAGGAATATCTTGTTAGATGGGGGACTCTAGAAAAGGGATCTTTTACCAAATAAATTATTTTATTTTTAGTTATAAATTTTACAACATATTATCCCAAAACTAGTCACGTTAACACATTCTCTTTTTTTTTGTGCACAAAGAGTTTTGATCTGAGATAAATCTTTTGCTCGATAATTCTCTGCTTGGGGTCTCATGTTATGCACAATTCAACTGCATAAATATAAGACACCATATATTTATGTAAGAAAACTTTAGCATTGCAGGTGGTGTGGTCTCAAGGACTTATGGGTAATATGGTGGATTAGAGTAGCTGAAATCTGGTTGGATTAATTTTCTTATTTGCTCAGTTTATAAGGTGTGTATATGGTTTTCTGCTGGATCTGTTATGTTGGTGCAGTGTTGAAACTTGTCATACTGTGAGTGAGGAAGATGTCGCAAATAGGAAAATTCCTGGCTGGGCCAACCTGTTGTTCAGATCCTTGAGAATAAAGTGTTGTCAGGAACAATCTATTTTCTAGAAATATTCATCTCAGTTGTTTGTATGCCAACTCATCCAACTCATCTCCAACTCATCTCATTCTGTTGTGAATTGAGAGATCAACTAAATACACTTGTGCTAAAGTTTCACTTTCAAATACTCTTTCTCCAAACTGTTATTTCTTTAATAAATAATATAAACTGAATGACATATTGTCTAAGCAATGCATTGCTGTCTCACCAGTTAAAAGTGCATAATGTGATAAAAATAAAGAATAGTAAATGTAAAAAAATACATAATGCAAACTAAATGATGATGATGGCTACTCAGTTATGATCTTGCCCAAATCAAATTTTACTTTAGACCTCAAGACTTTGGACTGACTTGGGTTTATGTTATTTGCAGTGTTGTTATCTCAGCACAGCTTATCTGAGTTGGGATGTAACACAACCTTTGAGCAAGAAATAAACATTCGGGCTAGTAGTCAACTCTATCTGCTCTTTATCAATTTCAGTCAAGCACTGTTTTATTTGTCCTTTATTGTGTTTTTAAAACCTAATTTAATTAGCTGAAATTGCTGTTGCAGTGCTTTCTACCATCATTAGTTGTAAACCCTGATTGTATTTGATCTCTTCTTTGTTCCATTACACTTTATGACCAATTTGCTCTGTTTATTTTTTCTTTGTCTGTAAGATCACACTGGAAGGGTGTTATGCATGTTTATGTTTTCAACAATAATGAGCTGCAGAAGAACTGTGGATTCTGGTTTGAGAACAACTGACATGCTTTATCTGAAAAATAATTTACATCCTTAACCCTAAAATAATGGAGGAATATTCAGTATTCAGCATACACAAAAAGCCCTGAACTACATCTGTCTGAAGGCAGAGCAGAAAAAATGCCTAAAACCTGTTGGCATCTGCCATATTATTCATTTAATGAGTTTTTTTTATGATTTATAGACATATTTTCACCCTTAACTGAATCTGTATTCAAAGGAATGTTCACAATTAGAAGTATGGGTTTCTAAGAAAACATTAATCAATAATTACGTTATTTATGAAGCTGTGAGTGCAGACCCTCCAGGATGCCACCTGGTAGCACAGGTGTAGATATTTATCACTGATGCTGACATGTAAACACAATCATTAATATCGTCCCTGAATGGCTCCCGTAATTTAAAATATTAGGTACCTCTGCATGCATCTTATTTCTCAAGAAAAATAACATCAAGTTAAATTTGGACACATGTTGCATTAAGAATATATTACAGTGCCTTTAATATGTATTTTTCACCCTTGAACTTTTATCACATTTTGTCAAAATGTAATCTCAAACTTCAGTGAATTATAATGGGTTTTTATGTTATTTATCAACAAAATGTAGTGCATAATTGTGAAGCAGAAATATACATGGTTTTATGTTAAAAACTTAATTAACTTTAGTGTACATTTATATTGTGCTTTTCCTGAGTAAATATAAGATTTTCATGAATATGATTTTATCTAAACAATTCTATTGTACATTTCTTTTAGTTTTAGGTATGAAGTTTAATCTCTGCTTCAGTCTCGTATTGTGCAGTCTCTAACAGTTAATTTCTTTTCAGGATTGCCTTGTATCTAATGCATCAATCTTCTTCTCAACCAGCTCTACTGTCACTGTTGAAAAAAAGGCTTTCTCACAGAATTTTGCTGCCACCAATATGTTTCAAAGTGGCTATGGTGGTTTAAGGGTGATAGACCACAGTACACCACATTTTTTAGTGTGTGGGTCTACTGATGTAGAGAAAGTATTGTATTGACTAAAAGGAGTTGTAGGGGTGCATGTGTGTGTGTGAATGGATTAATGTAGTTTTTGAGTGTTTAGAGTGATCACAAGGCAAGCAAGAGCTAAAACTTTCTGGTGCATTTACCATTTATTTATTGTTGGTAGGTGTGAAGTTGAGCACTCAAAGTCATATTCATTTTCCGCATAAAAGAAAATGACTAAATGTTAGTTTTTCCAGCTTCTCGGGTAAAGTACCAAGATTTTTTAAATGCTTAGGCTGAGTAACAGTGAGTAGCAAAACCTTTTACCTCTAGCAGTCTTTTGTTATATTTTACATGTGCAGACCCATTCAATAAATTAGAATATTACTAAAAGCCTGTATATTTCAGGAACTTTATATACTCTTGATGAAACAGTATTTAATGTGTCTCCAAAACGCATTGATGAAACATTATATGTTTCATCAAGTGAAACATTACATACAGTAGATTACACACAGACAAATATTTGAAAGCCTTTACTAGTACATCTACAAAAATGAAGTATTAAGCAAAACTGCAATAGTTCTTGTCAATCATCTCAGAAAGTGAAACTCATATATTATATGGAATCCTTACACATAGTAATGTATTCCAAGCCTTTCTTGTCATTTTAATGATCATGGCTTACATATAATGAAAACCCAAAGATTAGTGTGTCAGAACATTAGAATACTGTCATAGGGGTAACTGATTGAAACGCATGGTGTTTCACCCTAATCAGCTGTTAGACTGAAAAACTTTCAAACTTTTCCTGAGCCTTTAAGCAGTCCTCACTCTGTGTGAGTAGGCTACACAATCATGGGTAAGACTGCTGACTGAACAGATGTCCAGAAAGCAGTAATTTACATATTTTACATCATTTCTTTTAAGCAATCGAGATTATATCATTTACTGATTTCAGTATTCAAGTGGGAACATTAAGATGGCAAAATTTCCAGTTTTTCTAAGCATGCAGAACAGCTAAAGTGGGTTAGCGGATGTCATAAGTTTCATTTATTCATGTGATCTATGCTGTACTGTACAATTACATAAATGTTGATGCCTTATATACAGTCTGATTTTATGGTGATTCAAAGATGACAGAGTCAATAAAAGCACATCATTAGTTAAATTAATTTAACATTATTTAAGAAGGGGTTGTACAGTGGCACACTTCCATCAAGAGGGTCCTGGGTTCGAATCCTGAATTAAGATTTTTTCACATGGCGTTTGCATGTTCAGTCTTAAAGCATAGCTCTTAGATTAACTGGTTTCTCGAAATTGCTCCTATATGTGAGTGTATGCATGGCTGTTAGTCCTAAGATGCCCTGTAATGGACTAGTGACCTGTCCAGGGAGTTGGCTGCCTCTTGCTCAATGACCACTGGAGACAGACACCAGCTGTCTGTGACCTTGAAAGCGGAGATGGTTAAGTTGTGTGTAGACACTGAGGGTTGCAGCTATCGAATGGCATTCAAACAATCTCTACAGTTTGTAGCTATTTGACCTTTAAAATGCCTCTAAATCAATTCTGTTAGAGGGCATAGACTCTCCTAAGACTATAGTAACGTGGTAATGAAATGTCCGTTTTATGTCAAAGGTCATTTTATTCAAGGTGCTATACATGAGGCAAACAATTTCTGCAGGGAAGAAGTTTTAGTCCTTTATATATAAAATTGGGCAATACTTTACAGATTTCTCCATGTCTGGTGCACAGACCTTCTAATCCGGTTGGTTATTTCTTGTGGAATAATAACTTGAACACAAAGGAAGTTCAGTATTTTTAAAGCCTTAGAAGTATAGCAGTTCTCATAAACTGCAGTTCTTGATGGTGATGCATTTGTCTGAACTGTTACAAACACAGCAGGAGAAAAGCTGATTCCATACTTTAAAGTTTGCTTTGCATTTCCGTCATGTCTCAGACATCTTGATAGAGTCTTTACTTTCTTTGGATATTTCTCCTTATGAAAACTGAAAGCTGTTGGTGCTTAGGGAATGTTAAGATAAGAGAAATTTAGTTAAGGAGAAGAACTATTCTTAATATACACAGAGGAATCTATCATTTTTAGATGACTTTTTAGGGAAGAAAAATCTTTGCCATCTGGCTTTTGCTTCTAGCTTCTGATGCTCAATTTGAACTTTTTCAAGCCATCTTCACTATATCAAGAGGGCAAATGCATTGAGCTACTGCTACGTGATTGGCTGATTCACTATTTATGTTAACAAGCACAAGTCTTCATTAAATCAGGGTAGATCAGTGCATTTTGGGTATTAATGGTTTTTACTGTGACTCCTGAATTATCAGTAGTTCCCTCTTAAAAATATTGGTATATCATCTAACCAGAAAGACTCTAAAGAAGGAAACAATGCAGCTGCTCAGTGTGAAGAGTCACCATAGAGACAAGCTGATTCCTTTTAAATAGTCTCCTTTGGCTGTTCCTCTTCTGTCTTTGTCTCCTCAAATGAAGTGGCAGAGTAATGTTTTGTTCCCTTGAGCTGTCAGGAATGTGTTCCTCCACTGTCTTCAATACAATAGATGGGCTGTTTTGCTTTGTGCTTTTTCTGGAAAGCATTGTCACTTTGGTCGTTTTGGCTCGGTTATCTTCAATGCCAAAACAAATACCATTGTCCTTTCTGAAAAAGAAATTAGCAAACATACGTGGAATTTTACAGAAACCGGTCGAAGCTTCTACCGGCTTATTTCTCCATAAAGATTTTCCTGCCTAGTTTTTGACTTGATTTTATGAATCTAATAAGCCAATAATATTGAGTTTCATAGAGTCAGAGCTCAAAAGTGAAGGTGTTTTTCTCTGCATGTCTTACCAATATTAATTAAATCAGAGTGATATGTGAATACATCATCTTTCCTCTGTGCTTCAAAACATCTGTGGTTTACAGATACTGAAGCACCTGCACCCAGTGATGAGAAACAGCAGGATATTTTTTGTATTAATGAATAAGTGGTTGATGGTTGTGTTACTCATCCACAGAATAACCACTGGAGCACAATGGAAAAAAAGAAGCTTCCAAAAGGACTTATTATACTTCTAACCAAAAGTCTCTGTCTCTATCTTTCTGTCATTTTCTCCCTCCCACATCTCTTCTACATTAATTCCCAATTTTACTCCATCTAATAATGCATCAACTCTGGGAAAAAAATAAAATAAAAATCATAATGACACACTCATGTGGCAAAGTCACAGAGCAAATAGGTGAAAAGATGGAGCAACTGACACTTAGAGACACATTAACTCTGACATTCAGCTCTTCACAAAGTACAGTATAAGGCTCCCATGTAAAGCAACAAATAACCAACACTGACTTTTAAAGAAACTAAGATCTCCACAAGAAGATGAGGAATTAGTGTAGTATTTATTTCCTCATTGTGCTGGCAGTAATTCTTCCCAGCCAGCAGGTGGTGGTGTTTTCATGTTAAGTTTGTTATTGAACAGTAGAATCAGTTCAGAATCACATGTATAATGGCTGACAGAGGCAGTTTATCAGTCTTCATTTAATCATTCTTCATCCTGTTTGTTGTTTAGAGAAAGCACTGCTTGTGAGTATTTTGTGTTATTTTATTACATCTGAGACAACATTGAGTTATATTTGTGGGCATTTATTTTGTAAAAGGATGATGTTTGTAAGGCTGATTGTGACATGTTATTTACACAGTATTAAGCATTTGTGCCCTTACTATTTGTATGATTTGACTACTGTGGTATTCTAATTCATGTTTTTCATCTTTATTTGTAGTTTCACTCTTTTGGCAATTGAAAGCAACGTCAATTAAAGGGACATACGCCTGACAATCGTCTGAGAGTTTATCTATCTGCACAACTGTTACTTGGAAACACAGTGGGGGCAGAACAGTGAAAAAGCACAGATCTACACAACAAGCAGTGAATGTTTACATCGAAGATCTACTATATAAACTAAAGATGTCTCAAGAAGCTGGAAAGGCTCCGTCATCTCGCTCCAGCAAGACACACCTGTCAAGTTCAAGTAAGTCGTCTGCAAGCATGGCTGCTGTAAATGCAAGGGCGAAAGCTGAAGCAGCTCGCACTAGAGCAGAATTTGCTAAAAAGGAAATCGCAATGAAAGTTAAGAAAGCAGAACTGGAAGCCACATTACTGGCTCTTCAACACCAGTGTGATGCAGAGGCAGCTCATGCTGAGGCAAACGTTTATGAGGCAGCTGCTAATGAAGAAGAACATATGTCTCGACCAGAGCAGCAAAATGATGATTCTTTAGAACGCACTGGCAATTATGTGAAAGAACAACTTGTCTTAAAAGGTAGTGTGACTCCATTCGATATTCTAGAGTACAATGAACTACCTGCAGCCATGACATTTTGTCAACCCAAACAAGAACCTGACCATTCCATAGACACTCTGAAAGACTATGTTCTTCCATCAAACATGTCAATCAATCATGAAGCTGTTCCTCAACTATCCCAGAGTAATCCTGTACTTAAAACATCACCAAGCTTCAAACGTGATGTCCAATCAAAGGACCAAGTTAACATGTCTGAACTAACGAGGTTCCTGGCTAGAAGTGAGCTACTCACTGGAGGACTAAGGAAGTTTAGTGACAAACCAGGAGACTACTGGTCTTGGAAATCCTCTTTCGAGAATGCAATCCGTAACTTACATTTGTTTGCCAGTGAAGAACTAGACTTATTAATCAAATGGCTTGGCCCAGAGTCTGTGAAGTACGCAGAGCGTCTAAGAGCAGTGCATGTCAATAATCCTGAACAAGGGTTGCTTAAAGTTTGGGACAGACTACAAGAATGTTATGGCTCTCCTGAAGCCCTAGAAAGGGCACTGTTAGATCGGATGCTACAGTTCCCTAAGATCTCAAACAAAGATCCACATCTCCTGAGAGAACTTGCAGACCTTCTACTGGAGGTCGACTCAGCAAAGAGTGAAGGTTACATACCAGGTCTACTCTACCTTGACACAGCAAGGGGAATCCACCCTGTAGTCGATAAATTACCTTTTGGAGTACAAGAAAAGTGGATGAACCATGGGACTAAATACAAAGAAAAATATTCTGTGTCATTTCCACCATTTTCTGTATTTGCCAACTTTGTTGCCAGTGAAGCAAAAATGCGCAATGATCCCAGTTTTAGACATTCAGTCCAGCAACCACCAGCACCTCTCAAGATGTTTAAATATCAGGAAAGACACAGCAGGAAAGAACCTATCTCAGTAAGTCGGACAGAAGTTGTAAACTCTCAACTAAAACCTATGGCTGAGACAAAGATTGTGGATGTAGATAAAGAATGTCCCATCCACAGAAAACCCCATGCACTGAAAAGATGTAGAGCATTCAGAGAAATGCCCTTTGAGGAACGAAAGATCTACCTTAAAAAGAACTCAATATGCTTCAGATGTTGCGCCTCTACCAATCACCAGGCTAAGAATTGTAGTACAGAGATAAGCTGTGCAGAATGTGGCATCAACAGTCATGTTTCAGCCCTTCATCCTGGTCCAGCAGTTTGGGCAACAAAACCACCACTAGCTGTAAGGCAGCCAGTGGACGTTCACGGCGGGGAGCAAGATCAACCATCACCTACTGCTATCTCTACCTGTACACAAGTGTGTGGAAGTGAAATTGAAAGTCATTCTTGTGCCAAAATCTGTCCCGTGTTCATCTATCCAAAGGGGTCTCCTGAGAAGAAGCTGAAAACATATGCAATCTTAGATGACCAAAGTAACAGGTCCCTTGCTAGATCTTCAGTCTTTGATGCCTTCAGTATTACAAGGAAATCTTATCCTTACATGCTAAAAACTTGTGCAGGAACTGAAGAAGTAATGGGGAGAAGAGCTCACAACTTCATTGTGGAATCAGTGGATTGCCAGTCACATCTGTTGCTAGAGACACTTATCGAGTGTGATATGCTTCCAGACAATCGGAATGAAATTCCAACGCCTGAAGCTGCTCAACACCATTCCCACCTACAGGACATAGCTGCAGAAATTCCCAAGCTGGATCCAGACGCTAGCATCTCGCTTCTCATAGGGAGAGATGTTGTCCAAGCACATAAGGTTATTGACCAACGTAATGGACCTCTAAATGCCCCATTCGCTCAGAAGCTAGCTCTTGGATGGGTCATAGTTGGAGATGTTTGCCTCGGCGGGGCACACAAACCTGACTATGCTAATGTCTTCAAAACCAATTTTCTGGATAATGGTCGGCCCAGTCACTTTCTACCGTGTATGAATGCTATTCAGGTGGCAGAAGGCTTTGATTCCCCAGTTCCTCAAAAGGTCAGTTTCTGCACATCTACAAAGACAAAATGGTCCGACATCACAGACATAGGAGAAACAATCTTTCAACAAACAAGCTCAGATGAGAAACCTGGCTTCTCACAAGAAGAAAGAGCTTTTCTCCAGATAATGAACAAGGCAGTCTTTCAAGATAGTTCAAATAGTTGGGTCGCTCCACTACCCTTTCGTTCCCCTAGGCCGTGCCTTCCCAACAATAGGCAGCAGGCTACACAGCGCCTTACTTCTGTTCACCATATTCTGAATAAACGTCCTAAAATGAAAGATCACTTCCTACAATTTATGCAAACTATACTCGATAACGGCCATGCAGAATTGGCACCCCCTCTCAAAGAACAGGAGGAGTGCTGGTATCTCCCTTTCTTTGGAGTTTATCACCCTCGCAAGTTAGACCAAATTCGGATTGTGTTTGACTCCAGTGCACGTCATGATGGATTGTCACTCAACGATGTTCTTCTTACAGGCCCTAATCTTAACAACAGTCTCTTAGGTGTTCTAATGCGTCTCAGAGAAGAACGAGTAGCAGTGGCTGCTGATATTAAGCAGATGTTCCATTGCTTTGTCGTCAGAGAGGACCATCGGAACTTCTTACGATTTCTTTGGCATGAAAACAATGACATGGAACAACCAATTGTGGAGTATCGCATGACCGTTCACGTTTTTGGCAACAGTCCGTCGCCTGCAGTTGCAACCTATGGGCTTCGTCGTGCATCAGAAGACCAGGAGAAACAAGACAACACAACAAGACATCTTGTAGAACGTCACTTCTACGTTGATGATGGCCTTGCCTCCTTTTCATCGAGTGATGAGGCGATCTCCGTTGTTAAAAATGCTCAACAAACTTTGGCTACATCCAATTTAAAGTTGCACAAGATTGCATCTAATGATATTGACGTGATGAAAGCATTTCCCAAGGAGGACCTGGCAAAGGACCTTAAAGACCTCAACCTTGGAACAGACCCTCCACCAATGCAAAGCAGCCTTGGAATAAGTTGGGACATCAACACAGACGAGTTTACCTTTCAAGTCTCAAATGAAGAGAAACCTTATACACGTAGAGGAGTGCTGTCAACTGTAAACAGTTTGTACGATCCGCTTGGATTCGCAGCCCCAGTGAGTATTCAAGGTAGAGCCCTTCTAAGAGAGCTTTCAACTGAAACCATCAACTGGGATGACCCACTTCCAGAGAGGAAACTAGAGGAATGGAGTGCATGGAGGAACTCTCTAAAACATCTTGAACAAGTGAGGATCCCTAGACAATACACCTCCCTTTCATTTCATAATGCAACAAACAGAGAATTGTGCATGTTCTGTGATGCCTCTACTAAGGCAATTGCTGCCGTAGCTTATGTCAAGATTTCAGATGCGGAAGGCAAAAGCGAACTTGGTTTTATGTTTGGAAAAGCAAAACTTGCTCCACAAAAAGAAGTTACCATCCCGAGGCTAGAACTTTGTGCTGCTGTCCTTGCCGTTGAGATTGCTGATATGATATCTGAGGAGATTGATGTTCCCTTCCACTCAACAAAGTTCTTTACCGACAGCAAGGTAGTTCTCGGCTACATTCAGAATGAGTCCAGGAGATTCTATGTTTACGTCTGTAACCGGGTGCAAAGAATAAGGAAGTCATCTAATCCAGACCAATGGAACTACATTCCTACAGAGTTGAATCCAGCTGATATAGCTTCAAGATCCATCCCAGCTCAAGCCTTGGAGAACAGCAAGTGGCTCACAGGACCAGATTTCCTATTGAGGCTAAACAGGCACACTGAACAAACTGAAACCTCATTCAACCTAGTTGACCCTGAATCCGACCCAGAGATTCGTCCTACAGTGACCTGTTGTCTAACAGTACTAACAGACTCTTTCGTAGACCCAAGTCATTTCGAGTCATTTTCATCATGGAAGTCACTGTTGAGGGCCATCGCTAGACTGGTTCACATAGTCAGACTGTACAAGAAGGAGAATCAAACGAGCAAATGTCAAGGTTGGCATATGTGCAAGGATCTGAGCCCAGATGATTTTCTAACGGCAAAGCGTGTCATTTTGAGCAGCCTTCAACGCAAGAGCTACCCTGAATTATTTGCATGTATTAGAGATCAGAAGGAGATCTCTAAACATAGTTATCTCAGGAAACTGTCACCCTACATTGATGACTCAGGTTGTCTCAGAGTAGGAGGTCGTCTTGCACAAGCCAATCTCCAAAGCGATGAAGCAAACCCATATATTATTCCTAGTCATCATCATCTGACGACCCTTCTGGTACGTCACTATCATCAGTGTGTACAGCATCAAGGACGTCTATTTACAGAAGGTGCTGTGAGGTCAGCTGGCCTTTGGATCATTGGTGGAAAACGATGCATCAGCTCGGTTATATACCGCTGTGTAATCTGCCGTAAATTGAGGCGGAATACGGAAGAACAAAAGATGGCAGACCTGCCAATGGATCGTACCACAGTTGCTCCTCCATTCACTTATGTCGGAGTCGATGTCTTTGGACCCTGGATTGTAACTTCTCGGCGGACACGGGGAGGCCATGCAAACAGTAAACGCTGGGCTGTTATCTTCAGTTGTTTGAGTACTAGGGCCATTCATGTCGAGGTGATGGAATCTATGGAGTCATCAAGCTTCATCAATGCCTTTCGAAGATTCGTTTCCATTCGTGGACCGGTGAAGCAATTGAGATCCGACTGTGGAACTAACTTCCTAGGAGCATGCAAGGACCTTGGCATAACTCCAACACACTGCAACAATCGAGAAATTCAGAATTTCTTAAATGAAAATGAGTGTACATGGATTTTTAATCCACCTCATGCCTCACACATGGGAGGAAGTTGGGAGCGCATGATCGGCATCACAAAGCGCATACTAGATTCCATGTTGTCAAGTACTCCAACTCAGCATCTCACCCACGAAGTGCTAGTTACCTTTCTAGCTGAGGTAACTGCCATTGTGAACTCTCGACCTTTAACTCCAGTCTCTTCTGATCCTGATTGTCCCTTTATTCTCACACCTGCTACCCTCCTAACCCAAAAGACTGGGGATTCCTCTATACCTCCTGGAGACTTTGAGAGTGGAGGCCTTTACAGACGTCAGTGGAGGCAGGTGCAACATCTCTCGAATGTTTTTTGGCATCGTTGGAGGAGTCAATACTTGCCTACTTTGCAACCACGACAAAAGTGGCAATCAGAGAAGCCTAATCTTCAAGTTGGAGATCTTGTGCTTTTAAAGGACTGTCAAGCCAAGAGGACCCAGTGGCCCATGGGCATTGTGGTTAATACCTTCCCTAGCCAAGATGGAAATGTTAGGAAGGTTGAAATAAAAATCAGTTCTGGAGGTACATGTAAGACCTTCTTGAGGCCAGTTACTGGAGTTGTTCTCCTTCTGAAGAACACCTGTAGCGAGGACACTAGTTAAACATAAGGTGACATCTTATGATGTCAGGCGGGGAGTGTGCTGGCAGTAATTCTTCCCAGCCAGCAGGTGGTGGTGTTTTCATGTTAAGTTTGTTATTGAACAGTAGAATCAGTTCAGAATCACATGTATAATGGCTGACAGAGGCAGTTTATCAGTCTTCATTTAATCATTCTTCATCCTGTTTGTTGTTTAGAGAAAGCACTGCTTGTGAGTATTTTGTGTTATTTTATTACATCTGAGACAACATTGAGTTATATTTGTGGGCATTTATTTTGTAAAAGGATGATGTTTGTAAGGCTGATTGTGACATGTTATTTACACAGTATTAAGCATTTGTGCCCTTACTATTTGTATGATTTGACTACTGTGGTATTCTAATTCATGTTTTTCATCTTTATTTGTAGTTTCACTCTTTTGGCAATTGAAAGCAACGTCAATTAAAGGGACATACGCCTGACAATCGTCTGAGAGTTTATCTATCTGCACAACTGTTACTTGGAAACACAGTGGGGGCAGAACACTCATCTTTCCAAGAAGCTTTAGATTCAGGAAGGAATTAGACAGAGACATACACCTTGAACTCTTCCACGTTTTGTCATGGAACTACAAATCTAATTAGAGTTAAGGTTCCCACATATTTTGGGAGCACTGTGCATTTTCTGTGAGCCATACTGACTGTGCACGCTATGCACGAATGGCTAAGATTTTATTGTAAAGTGTACCGATGTATATAAGTATATATAAGTAATTTTTGCAGTTTTCCAGAAGACATGTAAATGACACAGCATTATTTAGAAAAATGTGCTGTGGTTAGACAAGACAAAAATTACATTTTTTGACCTTTCATGTTTCCTGGAAAACTAACACTAACACAAGACACAAAGATTTGCAATCAGACACATGTAAATGTGAAGATTAAAAGGCTGAAGAAGTCCTGCTGTCACAGCATTTTTGATTTACAGATCTGTAATTCTATTAATAGAACAGCATTGTGAGACAGAAGTGATCCTGAACTATATATTTTAAAATGTTTAGCAGAGTTTTCAACAAAATATTCTGTTAAAAGTGAAACCCTTTGAGTTCACAAAAAGTAAAAACAAAACTATATGCTAAGTACAATGCAAAAAAGGGACATTTAAAACTGAACTTTATCTCAGGAATGTTAATCATAACTAATTACTTATATCATCATATCATATACTATATCCATGGTCCCCATCAAATGGACTTTTGCTCATTTGCTGGAATGTATGTAAACAGCATTTATTTACTTTTATTACTTTCAAGGGGTTTTTTAATGAAGCAGATAAAAGATGCAGGTGATGTTAATTCTACACTTTTTCTTATAGGTGTAATTACACTGCAGGAGCGTTTGCCAACAACCACAGGACAAGTTTTCTGGGACTGTTTACATTGTCGGAACTTGGACATAGTGGATAGAAATCTGCAGAAATAAATAACTCACGTACGAAGTTAGTACATTTCGAACTTCAATAATTTCCTGGTTTAACCTTCTCCTAAGTTCATATTTCCTGTCAACATAAATGATTTGCAAGGAGAAATTAACAGATTTGTTTGAATTCACAACATTCAAAGATTGCTCATGTCAAGTGACAATAAAATGTACTGTTAAAACCAAATATCCTCAGTTATTCATTCAGTTGCAAAGTTTTTTAAATTTAACACAGAATTATAGGTTGCCTAGTCAAAACCCAGTCTAGTGTACCAATAACAGTAAAAAATTCTAACTTTTTCTATACCAAATAATGAAAAAATTCAACGTCAATTTCAAAACGAATCACAAATATGTTCATATTAATTGTATGCTTTTTTTTAACCATCATTAGTGACTGTATAGAGAATTTAATTGACACATGCCACTTACTATATAGGTTTATAGTTTCTACAGTAAAAAGAAATTTCAGCCTTAAGTTTTTAGCTCTGTTGGTTTATTAGCCATAGAGCAGGGGTGTCAAACTCGAGTCCTCAAGGGCCGGGGTCCTGCAACTTTTAGATGTGCCTCTGCTGCACCACACCTGAATAGAATAATTAAGTCATTAGCAAGGCTCTGGAGAATTGATCTACACAAGGAGGAGGTAATTAAGCCATTTCATTCCAGTGTTTTGTACCTGTGGTACATCTAAAAACTACAGGACACCGGCCCTTGAGGACTGGAGTTTGACACCTGTGTCGTAGAGGAATACCAGTACATGTAACATTGATCAGTTCTCCTGACTTTAGTGAAAATTTCAAATTGGGTGCAGTCTTGTTCTGTTTTTATAAGATGCATCAGAGCAACCATAACACAACAATTTCAAATGTATTGATTAGAATTTGAAGAGTGATAAAATTAACTGCATTTAATTTAATAAGATGAGAGCAAATCAGATTTAACTAAACAATAAGATGATGACGGTGTTGGATTCATGGAAGAGTGTAGTAAAATGGATTTTGTTTGCTTTTGCTAGTAAATGATAAACTAATTTAATGATAAATTAAATTAGTTTATAGAGTTTAAATGTTATTCCACATACAAGCAACAGTAAAATAGCTTTTTTACTTATTTTTACAGTATAAAATCAAATCCTAAAATACAAGTAAGGAATTTGAACACCCATGTAGCTAAGTATCCAAACCCATAAGTATTTTATTGTGGTTGTTCTGCTTCAGGGAATAGCTTTCAAAACAAGGTGTGTGAGGTGACCCACACATCTGGGTAGCATGTGCCTTTGGGCCTCCCTTTGTAGGTTTTCCAGATTTGCCTGAATGGAAGGAGACCCTGATCTGAAGAGCCCATATATCACTTCTGGCTAGAGAACACTTTGGGGTTACCCTATAATGAGCTACAGAGTGTTACTGTGCAGAATGAAGACGTTATTATCTGAGACTCAATCTTGGATAAGTGGCGGACAACTCATGGGTGCATGCGGGGATGGATTTTTATCCACTTCTTGGCAGAACAGAAAACCGACTTAATAAGCACTTTTGCTACAAACATCCTATATACAGAAAACATGGGTGAGCTCCATGGAAGGAAACATTGATGTGTAGGATAGCTTTTTGTCAAAATGTACCATCCATTTTTATCCATTTTAATTTGTTGGGAAGCACAGCAGGCTGGTGTTTTTCAATTGGCACCATGAGAAAAGAAGAATACAGTCAGATTAAGCGACCTGGTTTCCATGTCTGTGACCGATTAAAAAGCAACAATCTGGTCTTATACAATTGTCATTTGCAACCTTTAACACAAAAAAAGGAATAAGCCTGTGCATTAACATTAAAGTGAAAATAGTTACTGAGAAAGAGAGATATCTTAATGCTGCTGTTATTAAAGGTTTTCCACTTGAAAGTACAATCCATTCAATTTAAGTTTTGATAAGAACCAAATCGTAGTAATTTCTGTGCGATGAACAGTTGAATGAATGATTTATTTCTGAATGTTTTAAATCAATATAAAGAATTTTTCATTCATATGTAGAATGACCGTATAGCTTATGCAACAGCCATTATTGTAAAAGAATTGATATTTATAATTGATTTATGCAGCCATTCTGTTTCACATCCATCACAACTATACAGCTCTATGCAGCGAAACAAAAGTCCATAATGCACAACAACCTGTTTTATTTTATTGCCTGTGTGGTGTTGAAATTGATATATTGGTCACTCACTGCACAAATGATTATGCTCTTCAGAGTAAAACCAATCTGTCCAACCAAGCTGCTGCTTATTATAAAGTGCTTAGAAAGCAGGAAGATCCTAAAAAACAAATTTGATGGTGCAATTTGCTTAGCTGATTTCCCTAGTTGGTCACATTTAGCGATCATGTCTCATTTTATGCTCTCAGTCTTTCAATTACTTCAACCAAGCATTTATTTTCTGTGTCTTTTTTCCAAGTCACCTTTCATTTCATGTGGTTCTGAAAATGCAGAGTAACCGAAGAAAGCTGTGTAATGTAAAATAGAATTTATAAAAGTTTGCTGAGGTTGTGAAGCAACCTAAAATGAGCAGAAATCAGTGATGAAGAAACATGCAATTTTGGATATTCAAAATGCAGTCATTTAAAAGATTTTTTCCAAAAGAATAGGTTTTAAATATGCATCCCTAGAATAAAACATACAGCATTTTCTGTGTTTTCTCATCTGAGAAAGAATAAAGCTGCATATTCTGCAGGAACTGTAGACCTCTTGTTTATGTGAGCTACTGAAGATTAACATGATGGTGCTGCTGAGAAACTACTGGGTTTAACTTAAGCATAAAATTACTTATGCATTGCATATTAAAGCATTGACAGTAAATAATTAAGCAGGATACACAAAGAAACATGTTTATAACATTAAAGTTATAAGGTTATTCTGATTGACATAGTTGTTCAAAAGACTTCTCCATTCCTAAGGCTTTATTATTCAGCTACAATATGTACTTTTGAAACTGAATCAACCATTTTGAAGTGTGGATATCAATCCATCAGAGCCTTCATAGAGCTCCACACAACGGTCACCTTAGCCCTGAGATGTCTGCATAATTGGCATCCAGAGCAGCTGATTCACTTCAGCTGAGATGTGTCATGTTGACGTGTCCACTCCTTGGCAGGATAATGATTCTGAATGGAGCCTTTCATGGGTGCTTAGACCCTGTTAGAAAAGCAATGACTCTGTTTACTTATCTCTCAAGGCGAGAGACAAGGCACAAGTACATTTTCTATGGCTTGTGTCTGTCTTTTTTTTTGGGGGGGGGGGGGGGGTTGCCTCAACAAGATTATAGAAGAATGATTTTGGCATATTTTATGAAACTTTGAGGAGATGTGAAACATAGGCAGATAGAGGACAGAGCTCTATAAGTACGTCACACTTTAATCAAACACTCAATGCAGCTGTGGAGGTTCTGGCAGTGTTGTATAGTAACGAAGTAAAAATACTTCACTACTTTACTTAAGTATATTTTGGAGTACTTCATACTTTCCTGGAGTATGAACATTTTTGATGACTTTCACTTTTACTTCACTATATTTCCGAACTTAATTGCGTACTTTTACTCCGATACATTTTCAATGTGTGGTTTAGTTACTCGTTACAAAAAAGCGAGAGAGAGAAACAAAGTGTTTTGACCCCACCTACTGATTAGCAAGTAGCAAGTAGGCTACCGAACAAAGTCCGTAGCCTACTTGCCTGGGCTTGTTCATCACCACCAATAGGATACACCTGTTTCGCTTCTCCCATTAAACACAAAGCAAATCTCGCAATCAGCAGCAGCCACATGGAGGAGGAGACGGAGACCACAACGACTGCAACTACGTCGGACACGGCTCCAGGGGAACCACCAGCTGGTGATGAGAGCCCATGGCCTTATTTAAACACAATATACTCTTTCGTGGGTGTCAAAGATTCGTCGTACCGCATGCAGTTTATGTTATTCCTGCCCGAAGATGTGGAAATTCTATCTGACAAAAACTCCCCGTCCAACTTGAAGAAACATATCGAGGTAACGTCTTATGAAATGGTTATAATCCTCCTGTTTCAGTAACTATAGCTTGGTCACTAGACACTACTGTATTGTGAAACGTTGACCATAAATGAACTTTGTTTGGCATTGTTTCAGTTCCACACGTGGTGTATTTAGCTTAGGCCTAATGTTGACTGTAGCAGGCTACCTAGACTCCTCTGTTCAAGGGGGGACAGAAGCCATAGCGATAGCAATTTAGACTAAATTTAACAAATATAGGAAAGGCATGCAAGTTCAAAACCAGGTTTACAGATGCCAATAAGCTGCATTTCCCTCCCAATTCTTTTTTCCTTTTCCATAATGACCAGTTGTGTGCACCACCTACTGACTGTAGCATTGACTGATTCACTGATTTGTGAAGTAGAGTAATCGTAACAGCTTTTTTTTCTTCATGTTGGCCGTATTTTCTGTACTATTTATTTTTCTCATTTTCAGCACTGACCTTACTTGAAGGGAAAACTTGAGGCTTACAAAAACTTTGTATTTTCTGTCCTGGAGGGTATACTAAGAAGCTGGTTCAGTTGTAAAGCAGGTTAAGTTAACCTTGTGCTATAGGTAAAGCACTTAATTTTCTTAACTAAATGATGCCTGCAGGTATATCTATTAGCAGGTTTAATTTTGCCTGCACTTGGTTGGGTACATTATTTTAAGTGTATTTGACAAGTTTACCAAAATATAAAAAATGTCATTCAAACTGCATTTGCTTTGTTTTACTTTTTACTTGTACTTTTCATTACATTACTTGAGTACATCCATTTTTACAGTAATTTTCATACTTAAGTACAAGAAGTTTCAGATACTTTAAGACTTTAACTCAAGTAACATTTCAGTCAGTGACTTGGACTTTTACCAAAGTCATATTTTGGAGAGGTACTTATACTTTTACTTGACTCTGAGATTTCAGTACTTTATACAACACTGGGTTCTGGGGGCTGTCTAATGTAGGTGACGCTCAACATTCAACAAATCCTTCATGGTGTGAAAGACAATTTTAATTAAATATGAGAAAACATTCAGTCTGTGAAAGCAATGTTTTAATTGATTAATATAATACAAATATTTATTTTCCCAATTTTTCTTCAGATATATAGTCAACAATCTAAATCTTAGCTTCATTAGTCTACTGAACATTCATCTGAACATGTTTTACCCTCCAGGGTGTTGTGGGACGCTGGTGCCTATCTCCATCTAAGAGGCGGGCTAATACTACGACTACTGAACATGGCTCCAAAAATTGAGGACTTTGTCCTTGAGCAGATTTGCACACTGCAATTTGGCTTTATGTATTGCTTTTGAAGTAATGACTTCTTCCTCACTGATTGGTTTTTAAGCCTATATCAGTAGATAACTTGTTTCACCGTGGATAATGACTTTCTCTTCCATGGCAGCATCTACACAAGGTCTTTTTTTCTAGGGTTGATGCATATATTTCACATCAAAACATGTCAATCTTGGGGACATGACACTCACTTCCTTCCTTAACAGTATATTGGTTGGAAATTCACTTAACGTTTGTATTTCACCAAGTTTGTTTGAACAGATTGAATTAATGACCAGAAGCTAACAAAGCCACTACATGTCATACGGGCGTTCCCAAATCGTTTGAAACCATATCAGTCTTACTGTATTGAAACTTTTGACTTAGAAAACAAAAAATAATAATAATAATAATAATATTAATAATAATAACTGTTCTCTAATATTGCTGACTCCTATGATCGTGGCATTTAGAAAATAGAAAAATGTAACTTTGACAGTAAAAGGAGTATGAAATTGTGAGGCTATAATTATTCTTATCAATAAAGTTGTGAAAAAAACATTTAAAGATGTGTCAACTAAAAAAAAGGAAGTAGCACAACATGACAGAAAATTAAACATGTTTATCTGTTCAGTACATCTGCAGAGAAACAAACCCTGACCACTCAACTAAATCATACAAATTAAACAATTGCAAAACATCAATGTCTGAGACAGCATTTCTAAGTAATTTTTCCATGAAATGATTTACGACTCACAACACTAACATCAAATCAACCTCGAACATCATCTACTCTTCAGTCCAACATTATGTTAGAGGTAATGAAAACTAACCATTTGACTTTATCATACACAGCAGCAATCTAGGAAACCTATCTGTGCCGTTTTGCTGTGCCTTTCCTCTTCCTGTACATGTTGCACTGTCACCACTGGCTCCACTTTTGACTCAGACTTTTTTTTATTAAACACAGCTGGAGACATTAAACAGAAAAATCAGGTCAGGTAGTCTGACTGTGTTCTTCCTGGCCTTTTATGGCCAGCCTTAATAACTGCAGTTTGTGACGTTAGGCATTACGTCAATTCAGACATCTGACTTCTACACTATCAACAATTAGCATACTTTTGTTATTGTTAATATTATACTTGTACATATGTATACTTACACATGCATACATAGATATATATAGGTCTTACCTAAATGCACATACATAAATATACCCTATAAAAACCTTACAGCCTCCTTCCTTCAAAAACATACAAGAAAAACAAACCCTCCAGAATAGAGAAAATGTTATGAGTACTACGAGATGTACAAGTGCATACATCTAAATATTTCAAATAACACCTGTAATAATTTTGTAAGAAAAACTCTTTTTAGTAACCTGAAGAAACTGAAAACCACTATGCTGAAAGCTGAAGCTTAAAAGGGCCTTCTCCACTACAGATTTAGAGGAGAAATACTCCATCTAGCTGTAATTTTGACTTTAAGCCAAAAAGTCAGATTCTCCCTGCCCCTCTTACAGCCTCTGAGCTGCACCTCAAATCATGGTTAGCCACCGGGACACCCAAATATCTTTTTAACCTCCTCCTCAACTTCTTTTTGAATGCAAAAATTGCTTAAGTAATTCTTTCCCCTTTTAAAGTTCATCATCTTTTTTATATTGTTGATTTTCAAAATCAAGCAATTTTTTCCCTATAACACCACCAAATCTTTCACTGGCTCCCTAAATATAAAGTTTTGCCAATCACAGACAGACTTAACAATTGCAAAGTTATTCCAGTATCTCTACTGATATTTGTACTCAGAGTTTTTCTGGAAGGATGAAGTGTACAAGATGAGTAGGAATAGAGTGCAGCCTTCAGCAGTGCTCCTGCTGCTAACCATCTGCTCAGGCAGACAACTTGTCAATCTCACAAACTGTGGTCTGTTGTGAGGTGGTCAATGATCCAGGCAGCTGTGAACACATACACTTCTATTTTCTAGAAATTCTGACTGGAAACAAAACCAAACCACGGAAATCTAATCTTGAGAGGAATTTCAAAAACAGAGCAAGATTGAGGAAAAGTGGAAAATTACTTATTGTAAACCAACAATGCAACATGCTTATTTGTTACTTTGACAAGACTAAAACATACTTTTCAGAACTTCTCTTGTGGGTCAAGTTAGCAAAACCTATTGAGGGTCTACTTACAAGGATTTAGTTACCATAACAAGACAAGACTTCTCCCAAGGTACTATAACCTTCTCAAACTCAATTGTACGCTAAGGAAGTAACCACTGGGATTACAGTTTAATCCCAGATGTCTGTAACATTTCAACAACCCTGGGCTTACACCATATTTGCCTGCAGCGTTGTTCTTCACTGCTGCTTTTTTACCTGACTGCTGAAGACAGACAGTTGGGATGATGAGACATAAGGGGTTTCAGTGTTTCATAGCACTTAAGGAGGTTGTGGTGGTCTATGACTGTGGTGAAACAGCAAACTGAAGAAGGTGTTGAGTTTCTGGTTTCCCTTGCTGCAGGAAATAAGAATAGTGAGCACAAACAAGCCTTACTAACTCTGCCTAAGTTTCTATAACCCTAATCCCCCTTAACCTTGAAAGCTGTGATCTTCTTCATCCTTGACCATACACCCTGCATGTTATTCTGCTGGAGATTGCCCTCCAGCTTTTCCCTGTGCACCTCTTTGCTTGCTCTCAGCTTGAGCTTGGACAAATTCTTCAATAACTCTCCTTCTCCCTCCCTGGAAGCTTTCATCTTCAAGTTCAACAAATTTTTTCAGCCCCTCTTTCAAACAACTAGTCTCATATCTCTTTGGATGTGTCTTTGCAAACTTGTTCATCTCGCTGCTGCACTGCTGCTGCTTTGACAGCTTTTTAAGAGCCGTTGTCAAGCTGAAAGGTGAGCTTCTGTCCGCTCCAAATTCCCCAAGAGGCTAAAGTAATATTTTTCTTGAGAAATGGGCCAGTCTTAAACAGCATTAACTGTTCCATCAATTGTGAACAGTTTGAGAAAACAGAAATAAAATATATCCCTCAAACATGATGCTACTATCACTCTGATTCTTTCCAAAGATGATGGATTCTGAGGTTCAAAATAGAATAACAGTAACAATTAACATTCTCATCTTTTTGTGAAGTAACAATCACAAACGTCTTTATTTGTATAGTGATACAAGCACATGTACATTGACAATAAACACATTCTGCTTCTGAGCGATGCCATCTTATGGAGCCTTGCTGAGTTTTTTTTTTTTTTTCTCCATCCACTTTCCTAACAAATCTGATAAGTATTCCTGTCCTACTGAAAACAAAGCTTTCTATTAGCATGATGCTGCCACCACCATTTTATCAGGGAGGACGGTGTGTTCAGGATATTCATTTCCCATCACACATAAGTTTTTGCTTTTAGGCTAGAAAGTTAAAATTCCGTCTCAGCTAGTGTTACGCTTTGAATTCATGTTGTTTCTTACATTATGAACTTTAAGTGAAAACAGGTCACCTTGATGTTATTCTGCAGCATTTGAGTTTGGAATTAAAACAATATATAAACATCTTTTTTCAGTAGCAAACTTTGGATTTTCCATGCAGGAAAACAACACAATATTTTGCCTCCAGGTTGCAAGTGACGGCTGCTCTGTCTTTGTACCTGGGCAGCAGACACAGGTCAATACACTCTGGCTGTTTTTGCAGTGTTTGTTAGGACCTGATATTGATCATTTATGTTTCTTTCCTCACTTTGTACTTGGCCATAATACTATGAGCCTCACTTTAAATGTAAGAATATTAACGGATGGCTTATTAGAAAAAAAACAAAACAGATGTAAGGCATGTCAAAATATACATCTATATATATGGTTTTAAATTTGACTTAGGACAAAATATAATAAATGGAAGAGAACTAGTTCATGTTGGCGTGGTGAACTTCAGATTGTTTAGGTAATGAATTATGAGCCTGAATTAATTAATTTTCTCCAGGTTGAACTGAATTTAGAACTAACTTCTTATGGATGAACTGACATAAATGGCATGAAGAGGCTATCTAAGTCTCATCTGTAACATACATGGCCTGTGGCAAACTGGAACTTCTTTTGGCTTTCTCTCAATAATTCATCAGGCTGGCTAGTCTTCCATAAAGAGATTTCTGACAACAAATTCTTCTACCCAGGTTATGAATGTCTGCAGCTCTTCCAGGATTACAATGGGTTTGTTGGTTGCTTCTTAAATTAGTGCTCTTCTTGCTTGGCCGTTTATTTTTATAGCCATGTCTAGAATTTTAGTTGCTCAAATGCTTTCCATTTTCTCATGATGAATGGAAAACTTTGTGAGATGTTCAAAACTTGATATATAGTTTCATAATCTACTTTAAACTTCACCCAGACTTTATCCATCACTTGTCTGCTGTGTTCCTGTATCTTTACAATGCTGTTTGTTCCTTACTGTTCTCTGAAAAACATTTGAGGTCTTCACATAACAGTTTCATTTATACTGACATTAAAAACATGCTAGATAGAAACATTGGATTTTAGGATTAAAAAGGGCAAAAGAGTAAATATAAATGCATGGCACACTTTTCAGGTTTTTATGTATCATTTTTCTTCTGTATCACAATTGAATAATGTTTTGCATTGGTCTATCAATTAAATCCCAAAAGATACACTGATGTTTGTGTTTACAACATTACCAAATTTGAAAAAGTTAAAGGAGTGTGGGCTTTTTTGCAGGTTGCTAATAATCTTCTTTGATGAGGTCCATTAATAGCAACGTCTTTATACATAAACTATTCATGAAATATTTACTTTAACTGACCCCAACCAACAACTAGAGAACAGATAACAATTATAACAACTATGACAATATAAAACACCTATTTTTCAACAGCATCCCTTACTTTCATCACAGAATCTGTAGGATTACAGATAGAAAGGTTGATGATTAGTTTTTTCATTTTCTGGAATACATTTAGATTTGTTTTGCTAATATCAGTAAGCCACCTTCAGTTGGATTTGATCATTTATAGGTGGTTTTATTTGTACAGCAGAAGGCAATTTAGTAAAGACAATTGAAGAGGAACAGTTAATCTTTCCTGTATTAAAACTAACCTTAGATTTGCATAGGAGAATATATCTCGCTTCTAAAATGAATTGCAGTCAAAGAAAAACTTTTATGACTTTTAAGGATAAGCTTTCTTCTCATGATTTTAGAAAAACCAACACTTAGCCTTTTCTCATGTCTGCCGGACACTGCCTGCATATAAATTGCAACTTTTATGTGAGAGTAAATAGAAAACATGAGATGGTAGCCTAAAGGCACATTTCCAACACTGGGGATGGAAAGCATAAACATGTGCGCTGGTGTTATTAATATATAATGTTAGCTAGGCTCTAATATTTCAGTATTAAATAGGAGACTCAGACTGTTGCTAAGGCAGGGATACATTGATGCACATTTATTCTGAACATCTTCAGATTGAATGGCACAAATAAGTTTATTTTCTTTTGCTTCTCCTATTCAGTTGTTCAGCTCTGGAGCAGAGTACACCGAAGCAGACAGGGGCTTACACTTCTAAAAAGATAAGGTTAATAAAAAAGTACATATATTTTAAAGAAAACCAAAGTTACTACTCGAGTATGGAAGTGAAAGTGAAAAAAGGTAAGGCCAAACTTGACCAAATCGGCAGTGGAGAAACAACAAAAAATCCATAAGAACTCAGAATCTGGTACCATGCAATATGTAGGTTGAGAAGGGTAAGTAAAGGAATCAAGCATCATCACAAAACACACAGAACTGAAATAAAAGACCTCTTAAAACTATCTGTGTAATGTTATCTAAAGAAAATTAATTTCTGGCTAGTAATAAATCAGTTGTAAAATCATGTCACATAAAATACATGTGTTGAAAACAATATTATTGAGTATTTTAAGTTGGCTTACCCAGTTTAAATCCCACACACTTTCATTGGTGTCCTTGAGACCGTTGAAGTGAAAATAAAAGTTAAGGTAAAATCAAAAAAGGTAAAGGAATTATAGTCATTCTCTTCAATTCAAAGGGGATGACTATCATCAGCTAAAAGATGTCTTTTATTTATTATCTTTTGTTTCATGAGTAAAACAAAATTATTTTGTGGTTACGTGCAATTACATCACTTTCTTGTCCATAAATAAATTAATAATAACATCAGATAAGTTTCTGAACAATTCATGATAAAGAACTAAAAACTTTAAGAATCTCCTCTTTTTTTTTACATTACTACAGGTGTGAAAACTGTGGCCTGGAGGACCAAACACAGCAACAACTGAGAAAAACAAACTCAGAACATAAAATAAGACCAAAGATATTATTTTTGGAATGATGAACCCAATAAAAGACCACAACACTCACATTTCATTTTCAAGGCACATGCAATTAACCTTGGCTGTGCTCTCAGACACCGTTTCACTTTTCCTATCTGAATCCTCCTTCACAGCACATTGAAGGTTATTAGTACATTTTCTTTACCTTTCTCTGTGCCAAATCTTTTGCCAGCTGTGTGGTGAGATAAGGGTCGAGCATCTAAAAATAACAGTCTCTTTCTGTGCACAGAGCATCTCATGTCATTCAAGGTGCTTCTTTGTGTCTGGATACAAACATCTTAAGATAGTGTGTTGAAAACTATCCCAGATAGCATTGCATCTTCTCTCTTCATTGCTGACTGGCTATTTTGTTCTCTTTTTTTCTCACTACTGTACAATGTTGTGCTTTTCTGTCATACTGTAGAATATCTTCCTATTTCCTACTTTTGCCACATTAGTAGGACATTATAATTGTAAATGGAAAATTTTAACATAAGTGTTTCTTAAATTCTAGATGTCCACTAAACCTAGTAATACTTAAACATTAGGGTTTGAATCAAAGATGTGATAAATAGTAGAAAAATCAGATGCACAAATTTGAATAACTAACATTTTAGTGCATTAGAACTAGTTTAACAAATAGGCATGTATGTCCCCACATACACACTAAGGCTATAAGTGTATCTCTATGATATCTTTATAAAACGACGGTTCAAGTGATTAGTTTGGTTTTTACTGGTTAAGCTACAGTTTCAGAGTATTTCCTCAGCCCCTGACAGGCTCTTTGTTTACATACTGTATGTTATCTCAATGAACACTTATAAAGTTTGAACACCAACTTCACTGTTTTCCTGCACCATTTTCATTCACACTAATAGTGTGTGCAATACACTTTTCATTTTGGAGCAACTCCAACAAACCATTATGGTTTGTTTTTTTTTCTCTGCAAGACAAGAATCACACATGACAAGTATTTCACATTTATTTACACTTATTTCTTTTAAGCAAGGAATCTGTTATGCCCTTGTGTGCTATGTTCAACTTTGATTATGATGACACAGGAAATGTACTTGGATTCATGCCTATGCGCAGTTCCATACATCTGGAATTGTCTGCTTGGAAACAGCTTTTGATTTTAACCTGTTGTACAGTTCGTTTTAAAATTTATGCATGTCTTTGTAAATAACACCCCACACCACAGATGAGGAAACTACTTACAGTGGCAGTTGTGCGATTCAATTGCATCGTCAGTGAATAACTATAAATATAAACTGAAAGATAAGTCAAAACTTTTAACCGACTCCTGATTGATCTAAAAAGTAACACTTTTATTTGTTGGACCTTACCGTAAAAATAATTATATCAAAAACTTTAGCAAGGTGGTCATGTACGAAGCCAACCATTGCTATTTTGGTAAGTCACAGATTTTCAATTGCCAAACATATATTGACAATTGATGTTCTAGCACTCGACTATATTTTTGGTTAATGTGAGTGACTAACTGTAAAGAGTGAAAAATATAAAGTGCTTTTTTATACTCTTAGAGAAAATATTAAACATAGAAACATAAACTTAGGTGCAAAATAAGACTGGGATATACCAGGGATCTGTCCTGGGAGTCCCACTTATTCTCTCCTGACAACTAGACGTATGAATCAGCTCTCTCCTTAGAAGAGTGGGTATAAATAAACAAAACTGCTTGTTTTTACAGAAATATTGACTTCTACACGCAAGGGAAACTCTGTGTGCTTGATGTGGAGAACGATCAGAGACACTGGCGGCGCCTGATTAAAGCAGAGATGGTTTTAAGTGAGCTGACATGAAACAAAAATTCAACCCAGTTGTCTTCACACTGTTTTTATGACACAGGGGGTAAGAAGACGACATATTTTTATAACACACTTGTTTCCAAATATTGTTTTAATGCCTGATTACTGTCATGTTTTCGACAGTTTTCAAAAATAGTAAAGATAAAATTTGCACAAAAAAACTTCTTAAATACTTGATACAATTTATGGAAATGTTTTTACCGACTAGATGCTACAAAATACCAAACATAAGTGTCAAGCTAATGTTTATCTATAAACCTGTTATTTGACACATTTATCCTTTATAAAACATTCTGAACCCATTAACAGGTTCATATAAACATTTATTTTGCTTTGTTTTATGTTAAGTGTGCCCCTCCTAGACCCCTGAGATCCAAGTCTGGCTTGCTGGTTGTTTTCTAGGTCAGACACAGAAGGTTCAGTTTTCTTCTTTTGTAACTTAAGATGCAGCAGAAAACATTGCAAAAAAAGCCAAGCATTTATTATGTTTTTTGATAGTATGAGTCCTCATGTGTGTAACTATGTATGGGAGTTCTTATGTTGTTTTTAAAAAAAATAAATTTCCGGTCTAAAACACTCCTTTTGACACACTGATATCCAGTTGCTGGACAAATAAAAAAAATCAAAACCTCTCTTTGATCACGTCAGTTAAAAACTTAAATGTAAGTGATTATTTTGACCCAATTATAAAACACACTAACAAAGTTGCACAATTGTTCAGAGAGAATACACTAATCACTTCATTCTGCTTTCATTTGCAACATTCTCAGCATGAGTGAAGTTCGCTGAACAGGAGTTCTCAGCCTTAATGTTCAACAGTTCAACTCTGATTTCTTGATGAGATAGAAGATCTGAAACAGCCACTGATGATGATTGTAATTAAATTTGTTTAACATACAAGTTTATAAAGCTGTACTTTAAGTCTTCAATTGTTTGTGACTTAAGCTGTCCTATTTTTTGACAATAAAACATTTGAAGAAACTCTCATTTTTAAAGAAATGTAAATTTAATTTTGACTAACCCAATTTGTCTGTCCTTAAATGCTTAAAGTAGTTTTTACACACAAGGGAAAGAAACACTGAACCTAAGATGCATCAAGACAGAGTACCATTTAAGTATCCGAGGTTAAAGTTACCATTACCCAGAGACAAATATAATACATAGAAAGGGAAAAAAATGCTTTTGCTTGTCTTCAGTAAGTGGCATTTTATAGGGCCCCATATTTTTTTATTATCAAAATTAAATACCTATATCCTATTAGTCTGTTGTTAAGATCGAAATCTCTTCTGCCACCATCTGTTGAGGTAGTAGCATCAGACAAGGAGCCAAAACATTAAAAAGCTAATCAACTTGACAGAGAAGGGTTATTCTATTCTGGAAGAACTGGAGATGATGGTGCTAAGGATTTTTCATAAAATCAAAAAAATTCTGAACCATTATAACAACCCCGAATATCCTCTTCATTGAATCTAAAAATAGTTTTCTAATTTAAAAAATAACAAGCATTGCTTTATTTATACTATGAACACTTCAGATGTGAATACACAATTCATCATATTTCATTCACATTACATGAAATATGTAATACTGTTATTGCAAACTGTTCCACCTTTCTCTGCTATAAAACAGGGATAACTTGGTTTTATAAAGCTGCAATAATGTTAAATCAACACCTCATCTAAAACATTTTTCAGCTTCATCATTGATTTATAAGGGACATCTGACTTAGTAAATACAGCTGCAAAAAGGAATCACTCAGATCTTGCTCTGTTGCGGATCCACATTAGAAAGTTTGCAGAAACTTCAAGCAGGTATTAGATCGCCTCCGCTCTGTTTTGAGAGATGCCTTTGATCATTTAGCCTGCAACATGTTTTGTTTGCAGCTTGTGTGGAAAAATAAAAACTTTGTAAAACCAATACACAGATTGGTAGGCAACTTGTTTTTCAGTGGTTTCCCAAGTAAACTTCGACATGTGGTGGAGAAGGATGCCAAGTTTATACAACCATATTTACAACACTTAGCAAGGCACATTCTGACAGAATGTTGGCTTGATACAAAGGGTTGTACTGGGACTCATTGGTGAACTAGCTACACATGGCTGAATTATTCAGTTGCTTATGCACCTTACATGAAAGTTTATATCATTGACAAACACAATATAATCATGATATAATGATATATAATATAATCATATATAATGATGGATGATTATTTGGGAATGCATCTCCAAAGCTAAGTGTGAAATTATGACACAATTTATCTGGTCAACTAAAATTATAAAGCACCAGTATTTGACTTATTTTGAATTATTATGGTTTTCCAGGCACACTGTAAACCCAAATTAGTAATCATTACTAAAGCTGCACATGTTACGTGATTGCCCTGGCATGTTCTCGTTTTTACAAAATCAAAAACCAAACAAATCAAGCTCTGTTTACATAAAGTCTTGTGTCCAAGATAACCCATTACTAAGGAACTCAAGGTTTTAAAAACTGATGATCTCAACCATTATTCATGTTTTCTCAGTCATTGTAACTCATGTTTATTAGAAATCATTACTCATGTTTATCATGGGAAACAAAGTATTTGGTTTCCATGTTTATCAGTATTTATTTATCATATTTATTAGACTTATTAAATGTAAATATAATCAATTTGTTTTTTTTAATGCAATAGTAAAATTTTAAACGTAAAGTTGTGTAAACATCTGACCATGTGAAAAATGTGAACATTGATGCCAAACAATGAACAGTAGGATATTTCTGAGTTTATATGTGAGCCCTTAAAGAAGACCCAGATTATGTCAGGGACGTCAGCTATTCCACAACAACAGCTTTCATAAGTGAATCAAATTACTGAATTTCAACAGACCGCCATGAATAATAACAGAACAGAATAGTATGAAATGCAATTTATGCTGACATTCACGCCACTTTTACAAAATGCACAGCTTTGTCAAGATAACATATAAATTTAGAGAGGGAATGTAAAAGAAAACAAATTCCCTATGATCCCCCACGGGCTCCGCATAAATCAAATAAGGTGGGTTAAAAAAAAGAACAAACAGAATTGAACGAAGTAACACAGCTGAACTACCAAGCAAAATTCACAGCTATAACACCAGGAATTATTGTAATGCTACAGAATAAACACAATTAGCAGGTGACCTCTGCAGCCAACAATGTCAGAAGAAACACTGAGTTCACCGATTCTTCTTTTTCTTTGTGTTGGCAAACAACTCAGAAAAGCATTACTCCCACCTACTGGCTCACCAGTCAGGTGTTCACTGGTTTTGAGTAGTTTACAATGCACATTTTGTTTTGCTTTTTGCAAAATAATGACAAGACTAGTAATAACAGCTTGACTTATGTAAAAGAAAATTTGGGTTTACAGTACACACAGTGGCTCTTCATAGCAAAATCAATTAACTATGTTTAATTTAGTTGTTATGAAAATGGTGCATAAATCAAAAATAACTTTTAAATATGTGACTTCAGGTTATAGTTTTATCTGACTCCTTGAAATTGGCCTCTGACTCTTGAAGGACCTCCTATACTTTCCGACATTCCCTTCAGCACATCATCACAACAGTGCTTCTCAATAAAGAAGAAGCTAAGAAGCTTCTCAATAAAACCGTTTACAACTGTTCTTTGGAGCTCTGAGCAGACTGCTAATTGCTGCTGCTGCTAGTCTGAAGGATTTGTGGGGGAAGAGGGTGGATGCTCTCTGGGTACAGCTGGATACTTAAACCCAAAGGCAGAGCTTTGGGGACATAGGTGGAGCATTGCAGGTGCAGGCATTAAGGCAACCCTAACTAGAAAGTTCAAAGAAGTCAATTTTGCATAATATACCCCTTTAAACACGTTATGCTCCTAATTTTTAAGGTTACCATAAAGGAATTTTTCACACAATGCAGATTAATTAAAGCTCCTACTGGTGAAATTAAAGTCCAATTAATACCTACACAAAAGAAGGTACTTAAATGGTATAATTAAATGATACTGATGATTCAGAGGTCCACGAAGTACGTGTTTGCTGAAATCCTTTTGCCTGAAAGATAACATTGAAAACTGAGACAGGTGAGTGCAAGACTCTTTGCACTGCTATCTCAGCTTGTCAGTGTGACTGTCCTCCTATAAATATGCCACACTTACAGCAGAATCAACCCAGTTTGATTATTTGAAGAAGTGTCTTCATTTTTCATTCACAAGCTGTGCTGATGATTCACCTTGACAATGAACTGACACAAACACTGCTGCATTTGACATGCTGCGCAAACGCAAACACAAACACAGTGTTGTTGCATTATTAGGCAGTTACTCCACCATCCATTTAAAGATGAGCATATTAATTGGTTATTTATGTGTTTTGGCATAAGGTACATGTTGTCTACATGGCAAACTGGCATAAAGGTTTGGTCACTTTACAGCAACCACATAAGAAACACCCGGAGAGAGCTGAGGTCATTAAGCTTCCCAGACACCTTTGCGCATTTAATTCCTTTTAAATTAGTTTAGGTGTTAAATGAACCTGTGTTGGAGCTAAATTAAATTCCAAAGCTATCATTAAAAAGGTTTCTATTAAGGAGCCCCGGGTTGGGAAATTGGCTCCAAGAGCGTCTTGGCCCGATAAAGGCAAGAATATTTCTAATTTCCAACTCCCTGCACTCACTTTGACCCCATGGGGTTCAGCAACACGACAAAATACCCCATTAATTCCATCTGAAAGCTGGCTGCTTATAGAAAACCACCACAATCTGTAACCTCTGATGATTTGTGTGAAAGAACATTACCACTTACAAAACACTGCACTGCTTTTCAGTTCTACTTCAGCTTGGCACAAGGAACCTGAATTATTAACAAAATGATGCATGCTATTCCAAAATTAATTACTAGCCTGAATGTTATCCAACGCTTCACTAATGTTACCAATAATCCATTATTAACTGTAAATACAACTGCCAGCAATGAGATACCAGAATGTAATGATTTGTTTACCTTGTGAGCATATCAAAGGATAACACACTAACTATCTTCTCCATTTATAATAAGGCGCAACACAGAAAATGAAAACAAAACCCCCCACTTTAAATGTGTTCATCTGAAAACTATAAAAAACAGACTCAGTTGCTAAAAGTGTTTGGTTCTGTTGTGTTTTAATCACTTCTTTTACCTTCATGAATGATGAGCTGAGAATGCAGCTAGCAATGCTTCTTATCAAAATGGGGTTGAATAAAACAAACCAGTGCAAAATTTAAGATAAAATAAAGGACAACAATTTTAGATTTGTTCCTGAATAAAGCTTCTAAAATAAAACAAACTGAAATATAACTAGAAGCAAACATGCTTTTTATACATATAATTAAAACAAGGAAACAAACATATTCTTATTGAGCATAATAAAATGAATTTTTTTCATTAGAAAAATACTATTAATAGAATGATAATCCACTGTAGTCCCTCTACTCCTAAAATATAAATTGTAAAGTTTTTGTGCAGTTAGAGCTGACAAAATTATGTCTACCTCTACAAGATCAACATTAAATCATAATGTTTAATAGTGTTTAAGACTTTTATTTAAAAACAAATTTAGTAAGAAGTAACATCTCATGCAAGTGTCTTTAGGAGAAACAGAGCATGAACTTGCAGCTCTAAACAAGGTAATACTGCAATTATTAAACAGATAATAATTGCACCAGTCACAACATCTGCCATACTTAATTCCCCACTCTGTTTAGGTTTGATCTTGCAACTTCTTCCAGTGCAATACTGTGTGTCACAATCGTTGAAGTAAACATCCCATAAAATGTAACATGACCTTTCAGGCTTAGGATACTTTAAATGTGATATGTACCTGATTCAGGACCACATTTGTGTTGCTTAAAAGGTCTGACATCTGTTTGCTATTGACAAGTAAGACAGATTCTGACTACTTTTACCTGCTTATGAAAGTAAACTGTGTGATGGCGAGTCTAACCATCGCTGCACCATGCACAGAACTTCTGTGAACCTGAAGCCCAACTCGTCTGACTTCTCTCCCTTGCCTCCGGCCCCTGGGCCCAGTCCACTTCGTCTAATAGAGATGTTGAGGAGAGAACGCAGAGCGGAGAGTGCTAAAAGTCTCTCTGAAGAAAGAAGCAGATTATATATAGCCACTGATTAAGGCAGAGATGGGAACATGACCTACATGCATAACAACATTTTCTCTCACTTACTGCTACAGAACAAGCCTCCGTCCAGGACCAGGACTCCACAACTGGGAGAATAACTCTAATTATAACACCGGAGTCGGATTTCAATGCACACCTCATTAATATTTCTCTCATTATTGGGTTAATAATGTTTTTAGAGGTGTGAGAGAGTTGGGAGAGACTGCAGACTGCCACTGAACCTTTGTTTTTAGTGCACCTGTAACGCAGGTAAAAATGACCACTGTCATCTTTTGTGTCTGGATCATGCATCAGATTATAGCAGAAACTGCTAACTCCCTTTCACACATAAAGTCAGCTTTCTAAAAATAGCTTCTCCACTGGAAGACTCACAGGGGACGAGGGGGAGAATGGGGAGAACAAGACAGTAAGAGAGAGTGAGAGAAGTTATTCTCCTTCCTCATCATCAGATCCTGTCCTCATCATGCCAGCGACCGTGTATCCGGATGGCTCCGACAGCGCTGGCGTCGGCAGGCAGCCTGGGAGAGCGGACCTCGCTGAGATTGAATCCTGGTCTTTTTATCAACCACCTGAGGTTGATTTAACACCCTTTTTCCTGGATAGTGAAAGAGGCTGATTACAGAGTCAGACATTCCTTCTCCCTCCCCCTCAGCTCCCTCAGCTGCTGCCCATTACCAGAGCTGCTGCTGCGCTGCGCCGCTTAGGCTCATACAGACACTGAGAAGAGACACAGAGGCAGGTCAAGAAGTCCAGACATGGTCAGGGGAAATCATTGTGTGTGAGCGTAAATGTAACTTTAGATGTTGAATGATTTTTACTATTACTGTTGCATAACACTGAGACAGACTGGCGACCTGTCCGGGGTGTACCCCGCCTCTCGCCCGGAATGTTAGCTGGAGATAGGCACCAGCACCCCTCCCGACCTCTCTAAGGGACAAGGGTGTACAGAAAATGATGGATGGATGTTGCACAACAGACTGACAACTTATTAGACTAAAGGAGGCACATCAAGGGTAAGCCTTCATATTTATAAGTGTTCTGATAAAGGCAATAGGCCCAGATTTCACTTAAGTGATTTCCAACTGTTTTCATTAAGTTGAAAAGCAGATCTTAAATTAAAAAAGTGATTTTGTGTTGAGTTTTAACAGCTTTGTCATGCAGTCTGTATTTACATGCTTTCATTATGTCAGCTACTGCAGAGTTTATATTCCCCTGCTGCCTAAACACAAACCAACACTTTTCTTAATGTTTGCTTGGCAGTGTGATAAAAAGTGACAAGCATGTAGAGGTGAGTTCCTTGATTTTGAAGTCAAGTTTTATTTTGAGGTTTAAAAAAAATACTTTTCTTCTACAAAGTAAATTTTTTTCACTGTAGTTTTAAACCTACTAGGAACCACCTTTTAAATATTTAATACTCAAGTTCTCCAATAAATATTTTCTCATTCAATCCAGTAATATCTACATGAACAACACCAGGGAATCCCAGCCTTTTCTTCCTGAAGTCCCAGATTTGCATGTACAACAGCAGCTGTGAATTGCCTTTTTTCCACAATAATTTCTCCATGCATGTGCAATTTCCCAGCCCACTATCAAGAGTCAGTTCAGAAATTAATTATTTATACATCAGAAATATCTTTCTATTCATGTGGGGATTCTAGCTGGGATATTCCAAAACATTAAAATTCCTTCCAGTCCAAAGAAACATTCTGTCAAACTCAAATTATTACTGTAAAGAATGGTGGTAAGAAAACAAGAAACAAGGACAAAATCAAACGTTGGTGAAAAATGGTTGAACACAAGCAAGGGAGGAAGAAAGGAAAAAGTCATGGACACAAGGAATGAGACCTGCAGTGAAGGAGTGAAGGGATGTGACACAAAGAAAAGCAAACTAAGGACAGTCACAGGAGATGTAGAATATAAGGATAAGAGAGAAAGGAGAGAAAGAAGGAAAGCAAAAAGGAAGCAGTATCTATACAATGATTTTCTTTTCTTTCCAGGCATTCCATACAGAGCAGAGGTCCTCAGCCCTGTCCTTCCTTTTTTTACTTGCTTCCCTACTGCTGCACACCTGACTTAAATGAATAGGTGATTAAAAGGCATCTGCAGCAACAGAAAGCAGGCTAAGGAGTTAACACAAATTTTTGAATCAGTTGTGCCAGAGATTCGGACACATATAAACCATGCAGGACACTGGGCCCCGAGGACCACGGTTGGGGACCACAGATATAGAGAATCTACTTGCCTACATGTGCCAGATTTTATTAAAATTTATGAAATCTAGACTGCATCCACATTGCTGTAACAGCAACTTGTGTTTGTATGACCTTCAATCACCTTGCTTGTTGGTGTGCAGGTGCGTGGGTGTGTAGATGCGAGTGTGCGTAGGTGTTTGAGGGTACGTGTAGAAGTAGGTGTGGGTGTTTGTGAGCAAGTTTGTCACTTAGAGGCAACACAGTTGTTAGAGAGGTTAGAACAATAAAAAGCCTGTACCATTCAGCATCCAGGAGCAACAAAGGGCAGGCGGACATGACTCTGGGAGGCAGCAGCCGCCCCAGGAAGACAAACACACACCCACCTCCCGCTGCAGAGGCCAAACAGACCGGTGCCCGCACATATCCCCAACATTATTTTCTTCCTCATTACTTTTACAGAACTCACACTAGTCCAGATTTTTCAGAGCATGTAGAGAATGTAAAAATCCACAAACATCTGGATAGCTAATTTAATCTGAATTTAAATTTGTCTCAGAAAGTATTACAAATCTGTGTGTAAATGTACACACTGAGGAACCAGATTTTTCCTTCACATTTTTTTACTCTCAAGAAAAAAGTAAGTTTGTGCATGATAATTCAGGGCACTGCCTCTGCTTGTTGTTCTAAAGATTGTGTTTGAGGCTCATGCATTTAGTTTCAACAATTAGAAAGGCATCCCTCTGCAAAGCTGTTTTTGCTGGGATACGGCTGTTATAAAATAATTAAATTTAATGTAGAGTTCCCATTTGTTTGATAAATTCTCACACTTTTTTGATGTTTGTCTTGATTTATATCTTTCAGTTTCAAATTATTGTAAAGTCAACCAGGTGCGACAACAATTATATTCCCCCATGAAAAAACTATGTTCATATGTTCAACAAGTAATTTCTGGCAAAGGTCATTTGAAATACTTGAATTTTAGGGATTTTGTAAGTAACACCATAAAATTAATTAAAAACAGTCAAAATTCCAAGTTAATGTTTGAGCTAACATTGATGAATTGTATTACAATCTGCACATGGCAAAAGAAATCATGACTTCAACTTGAGATTTCTATTTTTTTTTCACTCAGAGATCACAAAAACATTATTTAGAGGAGCTTGTTTTGAGTCTAAATGGGATAAAAAGCTTCAATCATCATATAAAAAATGTCCTTCATGGATTTTATGTGCATTGACAGATCATCTGAGCATGTGTTTCAACAGCAAGTGAAAGGATTGACGGGAAAATACAGTGCAGACCACTGAGCCTTTTCAGAGGTAACATACTGTTTACTTGCTTTTGTAATTACATGCACACTAAAAAGCCTGAAAGGGATCAAGCAGCGCATATCTTTCTAGGTTACAAGCAATTAAATGGATTTTAATTTAGTAAAATGTAGGTAGTTTAATGGATCATAAGTTACACAGAAAATGCTTCTTTCAAGGGGGAAAGAAGCATAAGAAGAATATGCTTCTTTCTGGTGGAAAGAAGCATATTCTGTGTATGAACAAGATCATCTTGTGCTGATCTTGTAACATCAGCACAAGATTCTGGTGTCTGGCAAAATGTTAAAATGGTACTTTTTTTCTTATCAATCGCTCTCTTTTCCGTCGCTCTTTGAAAACTGACATTAAAGGCTAACAATCTTTTGTGCTTGCCAGATAAAAATTCCCAGACAGGCAATTTTGGCTTTTTATTTGTAGAGTAAAAGCTTCCTAAAGGAGAATGTGTCCTTGCTGCTATTAGCCTTATGGATCTTATTACATGTTAACAAGGTAAGTGACAACCTATGTCAGGTGTGTCCATGTTCTAAGATTGCTTTAAGATAGACATGCAAAGCAAAACAGGATGTAAAACAGAAAGATCAACAAGGTTGACTCTGCAGTTTATTTTTATACTTATACCGCTGAATGTAGCCAAGAAAATAAAATGTATTACAAACTTATACATACACATTAAAAAGATTCAAAGTAAAATGTACAAGTCAGACATTACAACTGTCCATGGCTGATGTCATGTCTTTACTTTTCTTTTGTTATCACTCACTGAAATCCACCACAGGACACAAGAGAAGAACCTCAGTAGGTGTTGCTGTATGTCTGAAACACCAACACAAAGTCGCAATCTTATGTGATGTCTGACCAGTGCTTGGCCATAACTCATTTAGTCAGGAGGTGAATCTGACTGACAACATGAAATAACAAGGTTAAGTATTTATCTCCTTTAATGCCATGTTCCATTAACCTCAAAACCTCAAAATGGTTTCGAGAGAATAACCTCAAAACCATTTTGACTGTTTTCTAGATGGACGTAGCAAATAGGATTAGCCAATTAACCACACTAATAGGTTTTGACTATCATCCACAGTGCAAACCAATAACAAGCAGCAATATGTGGCAACCAACAGATGTTTATTACTGCTGTAAGTGTGGGAGATTCCATAAGATGTGGATCAACAGAGATGTAAATATACGGTGCACAGACTTCAACTACAATCTCTATTAATTCATATCAGATTTTGAAGTCAGAGTTGGTGCCAGCAGCCCCAGGTTTTGAGAAAATTGGAAGAAAGAAGTTCTGTAAACATCTTAAAAATGAAGTAGAGATCAAACTCTGAAACCACAGGGGCAGAATGACTGAGCGAGAGAGCATGAACCAAGTTTACCAAAGCAATTGCCAGATTCTGCCAAAGTGTGCTGGGAAAGAGATCATAGCACTGCTTGAAGTGGAGAAGATTTTGACGTGTGAAGTCTCTGTTCAATTTTAAAACTGAATCACACTCTGGAAGAAGATAGAAGGAGACACTCTGCTGTTATAGATAAAACAGCAGAGTGTTTGGAGATCCATTTCTCACCCCTGGTCCTGAGCAGCTATCTACACCAGAGCATGGCATCTGTCTTTCTTTTAAATACATTTTGTCTGCAAGTTTCATAATTGTTTAAAATGAATTATAACTTTATTTTTTCAAAGTAATCGTGTATTAGATTTTGATGATAAATTCTGTTAAACTGCAGCACAAACACAACAGCTGCATCACATGTTAACATGTATGAGTTTAAAGTATTTGTGATAGCTGTGTCCTTGGTTGGTGATGAGGATTGTATTGTCCAAGCTGTCGACTCCCAGTGCTGCTGCCTTTTGTGTGTCTCACATAATGGCTCTGTGCTCAAAACACATTGTTCAGGTTTAAAATTTACATAATGCTTTCACCTTGGCATTTCTGTCTTTTTGTATCTATGATACAAAAGATAACACTTGCAATACACCACACATACGCACACATCAGGGTCAGGCAACCTGTTCAGCTCAAACACATTACACAAACTAATAAGAGCTATTTTGGTCACACGTCCAGCTTTTCAATAGGTTTTTTTTGTTTTTGTTTTTGATCTGTACAAAAGAAACAAAATTGACACACTGAGCACATGTAAAGAAGTGAAAGCCATTTTCCACAAGTCGAAAATAATTGATGTAATGCTAGAAGAGAGTTTCAGGTCTGCCAGTGATACATGTCATCCTAACAGAAAGAATATACTTGGCTCAGAAAAAAGGAAAAAAAAAACACACTGACCATCAAATCATTTTGTATCTTGTTATGGGTCAAATAAAATGGAGTGTGACAGCCCACACATTGTCCTGTCCAGAAGTCTCAGTGCAGCTCATTTTTTATAATGAACACCTAAGAAAGCCATCTCTCTCCTTTTTTCTAAAAAATATTTTAACAATACTTTGAGGCTCCATGCAGCAGCAAACAACCATTCTCAATGTTCTGTGGTGTTATAATGATCTTGCCAGAGTATGCAGTTTCTCTCTCCTATTTTATCCTCATAAGTGTTTTTTTTGTTCCAACAAGGTACCCCAGCCGACCTTGGTTATTCGTACATGTGAGTCAGAGCAAGCGAAGCTCTTCGTTTTCTTCTCTTAATAAAATACACTCTGCAATTTGACAAGACTCGCACAAAAAGAGAAATAAAATCAATATTTTTCTGAGTTAACGAAAATCTCATAAATTTTTAAGAGGCTCCTGTAAAATTTTTGGCTGTTTTCTTATATTCATTCTCTGTTTGTTTTCATCTAAGTGTCTGCTGCCATAGTGCAACATGCAACTTTATCCCCCAGCAAGAAATGTAAATTACACCCCAGTTATTAATAAGTTCTACAATTTTAAAAAGCTACTGAGCACTCTCATAAATATTAAATTAAACCTTGTAGTATCAAATGGCAAGAAATGGTTAGTTAGAATTAGAAATCTAACCATTTGTTTCACGTTCTTAAAAGCCATGTGTCACAACGTGACCTTTGGTTAAATTGAAAAGTCCATGGGGAGTGAGAAATCTAATTTCCAAGAAGAGTGATGTTGAACTCATACACTTTAAACTAATCTTGTGCACTAACAAGCTGGTTATCTATGGTCATGGCTGCTGATGGTGGGCTAAATAGAACATGGTAGTTGGAGAGGGACGGAATTTGGCCCCTCAAACATAAAATTGTTCTACATTTATTTTAGATAAATGTAAATTATTTATTTTAGATAAATGTAGAAATTGTTTTTTTTCTCATAAATTACAGATTAAACTAGTAATTTAAAAAGAAATTGCAATTACTAGTGTTTGTGTCATCAAACAGATTGTACATTAAGAACAGTTTGTTAACTTGAATGCAGTACATGCCACAGATACAAATGAGATTTAACATCTAATTAACTAAATTAAGCATAACTGGCCACAACTTTGACTTCAATATGCAGACAAAGTACTTCCAAATTATGCTCTTACTTGTAGAACATGTAGTAACAGGTATTAATGGAATCAAATACACCAGTAATGGCTGGTGGGATGTTTGTGAAGAAGTAGCACTTGTACTGAGTTGATGCATTCAAAGCATTAAAGTATTCTGTCCCACGGTCATGGAATAGGTTCCAGCATTCAGTGTCCACAAGGATGTTCAAAGCACCAGTATATAATGCCAATGATAATATGTTTGGATTTCAATTAGAAAGTAAGTGAGCAAGTTTTATTTATACATCACCTGATGCAACTGATGGTTATGCTAATGACCAGACATGCAACACACAACTTATTTTTGTCTAATTGTTTGAATTTTTGTGTTTTGAATGTGTACGTATGTAAAGGATTGAACTTTGGGATGCTTAGATTAGACAGAAAGACTTTTGTGTTTGATATTGTAAATCTCAAGACTTTTTTCATGACTAAGTAAATAAAAATAACAATTTCTTGCACTCATTTAAGCTATTTGGAACTCTGAAATGAGTTGCAAGAGTGTCATGGCATTTTTATCTCTGTTTACATTTTCCACAATGCTAGAGTGAACTATTGATTCTTTAGGAAATTATAATTTCTGTTCAAATCCTTTCCTTCTTCTGAGTCAAACTACAGAAACCCTTTAAATGAACTATAAATTCACCTTGCCATTTATGTCATAGATTCTGAGTGAGCATGAGGGAGCGATTAGGAGCAGTGAGAAATCATTATAAAGGTGACCGAGCATTTCTCAAGGGACACCACCTTCAGACATACAGAGGAGAACTCTCACTTTGTAATACAGTGGAGCAGCTTACACAGAAACCAGCTTTGCACAAAATGCTGCAGCAAAAGATAATATTTCACCACAAAATATAGAATCCTTCTGCATGAGTCTTTCACTTCATCTTCAGATATAAAACTTGCTTCCAGATCAAACAACTGAAGCCAAAGAACATCTTGGGGTCTCATCTGATAAATCTTAACACCAGCTTTAGTAGGATTTTTTCATTATAAGAATGTTTAGAGAGTATTCAATCATTGTCTGATTAAATAAAACAAACACCACAAGTGTGTATCCTGACTGATGCATGCTAAACTACTCCAGAAAACACACACTGGCACTCATAAATAAGCTGTACTGTATAGTACTGAAGTACAGAGGCAGGCTGCCTCAGCACTCATTTAAAAGTCAAACTGGTTTTCATAAATAATTCAGTCAGTCAAAAACTCAAAACAAACTCATCTAGTGAGTTTATTTAACTCATAAATAGTAATACGATTTGTAAATACTGTGTTCTACTTACCCTAATGTGGTCATGGTGACAATGGTGTACCAGAACGAAGCTGGGATGCTGGTAAACTTGCTGGAGCTGGAGCCCTTCTCTGCATAAAACATGACCGTAGCAAAGATGATGATGGCCATGGTGAGCGAGAAGAGGAGAAAGCCCAGCTCTGAGGCACAGCTCTTCAATGTATAGCCCAGGATTCGAAGCCCCTGGGAGTGGCGGGAAAACTTGAAAATGCGAAACACTCGGAAAACTCGCAGAGTCACAAAGGCGCCACTCACGTCCTCGTTGTTGGTCATCACAAGGCCAATGTAATATGGCAAGATGGCCACCACGTCGATAATGCTCATCACAGAGCGCATGAAGCGGTAACGGCTGGGCGCAGCAAACAGGCGCAGCAGGTACTCTACCGTGAATATCATGACGCATGCAGTGTCTATGCAGAAGAACGCCACGGTGTAACGTTCACCACATGGCATGTCTTTTTGGTTGGTGGTAGTACCACAGGGGACAGTCTCCACCACATTGGTGATGACCGAGATGGCAATGAAGAAGCCGGTGACATAGTAGAAGACCAGAGCCAAGGTGGAGGTGTGGGGATTCTCAAAGGCACGCCACATAGTCTCTCTGAAGTTCAAGTTGGGCTGCTTCAGATCTTTGTTTTCCTCCTGGTCATCCTGCAGCCGCTCCAAGTTCTCCCTCTTTCTGTCCTTGTACTCTTCATAGCAGCAGTCACCTATGATCTCAGGTATGATTCCGAAGAATGTCAACTCCTCGTCGTAGGCCGAGATACACTCATGACGGGGGTAGTGGAGCTTTCCTGTTCGGTAAAAGTTAAGGATGCTCCTGAAGGCATCAGGGTCTCGATCAAAAAAGTACTCCTTTGTTTCCTCATTGTAGAAGAAGTCCTTCTCTGAGCTGCCCAGTAGAGTGTCGGGATATCGATCCAAAGTTGTTCTCCATGTTTGAAAGCGTCGTCCGCTGACATTAAGGATTATCAGCTCATCTTGTTTTCTGCTGTTGTCTCTCGGAGCAATGGGCATGGGACAGTTGGCCACAGGCATCCAGCCAATGGCCGCAGCCCTGGCAAAAGGAAGCCATGCAGCTACTCCGGTTGCCATTACGAAGCAGAAAGTTGGACAAAGGCTTCCTTAGATGTGACTGCTCTCAAAAAGAACTGGCATCTAAAGAACATTTGTACAGAAGAAAAGAAACAAAAAAAGGTAAAAAATCAGCAGCTGCACAGCTGAGAAAATGATGTTTGCCGGTCAAAGCTTGCTGCTGCGAAGCTTTATACTGAGCTTAAAATCAGTTCACTCTATAAAATGTCTGACCACTCAGCACACTTTTGTTCAAATCTAACAGAAAAGGTTTGTACTGTACGGACCCACCATGACATACATCTACAATTCTAATGCTCTGAAAAATTAATAAAATGAAATTTTATAAGCATTTGAAACCACATTAACCATGATAACTAATTACCTACCATTAGTAATCTGATATTGTGTAGGTTTGTGATGACATAAGATTAGTTCAGAAATATTAAGATGTTTCTGATCAGTGACCATGACAGAACCAGATGATTTTCAAAAGCTTGTTTTATCAAAATAGGTGAAATTTCACATTCACAGCTGCAAAAACAGTAACTCATTGTGCTTCACATGTTTAGAATCTTTTTATCATATGAAACTCATACGCTATAAGAGTTTTACTGTTTGCATAAATTATATAAAAAGTTTTTTTTTTAAACTTCTCAATTGCATCCTCGTCAATTGATGCACATGTGTCACATTACAGGGACCTAACATACAATGAAGGCTTTTGTTTGATTTCTTTTCTTTTTTTTTAGAAATGGGATTAACACGATTGATTCAGTTTCTAGCATATAATCTCTTTGTCTGAATCGTAGCTAAACGTCAGGAGTCGAGATAAGGTGTCCTAATCAAAGTCTTGTTTTACTACTATAGTAGCTTCGGCTTCCAAGACAATGAACTACAAATATAGTTCTCTCAATCACTCAAAATGTCAGCAAAATTTAATCAGCTCAGCAAAATTTAAACTAATAAATATCAACCTATCAGCCCATAGCTGCACCATTACTATTTAGCAGCGCAGAATAGGGAACTGAATCAAACCTGTTGAATACGAACAGGGGAACCTGCTGAAGATTTAAACAAGCCGCAACATGTTTATTGGGTGCTTACATTTTTAATTCGGCACCGATCTATATTAGACTGAAATGCATTTTAGATCAGTCAAATCAATTTCTGCATTTTCCTTTGACTAACAACGCATTTTCAGACGCAAACAAATAACTTGTCCAACTATTTCAAAATTTGCTGGTCTGAAATACAAATATTTAAAAATGTTGATTTTCAAAAATAAACGTACTCACCAAAAAGGAGATGAACTCCCTTCAAAGTCGAAACATGAGAGTTTTAATGAACACCGAGTCCGCAGGTGTCAGAGAGAGAGAGAGCAGGAGCCCGCCTCCATCCAACGAGCAGCGCGTCTCCTCCAGGATGGATGGATCGATAAACTCCCGTGGACACGTTTCCGAAGCGGAGCAATCAGTGCTTGGATCACTCAAAGAAGAAACGGTCTGGTCCGAGATAATACGAGTGTTACCTGGTGGACTCTACATGGTGGCTCCTTTGTTCTGCCGTCAGTGTTTGGAAAGTGAAATGTGATGGAGAGGAGCAGCGCGCCTCCTTCTCTCCTGCTCAGAGTACAATGCCCGCCTCGCTCACTGAGGCAGCTCCGTGTGAGTCCTGCTTCTCCTCTCTGCCTCATTTTACTCATCTCAGACAGACCAACCTGTCACTCAAAGCTACTCCAACACCACACTGTTGCTTTTCGGACATGTTACATTTGAAATAACTAAATAAGCTACATTAATTCAGAGTTAAATATCCAGTGTTTCAGGGTGCTGATGAGCCTCTGCTAAGCTGAATACTCAATAAATAGCCAATATATACTGTATATATATTTTTATTTACCAATATTCAGGGAACTTTAAATTTTGTTTATATAATTGGTGGTTCATCTTGTGTCATATGGACTGAAAATACAATTTATCCATTTCTCTTCATTCTTCCTTTTTTCTGACTGTATAACTCTAAAAAATAAACAAACATGTTTAAGGGGGCAATATAAGTGATTAATGTTGAAGCTCTATGCAAGTATCTTGTCTTTCCCAAGCTTAAGACCTGCATTTTTTCCTGTACATCTACTAACACTGAAATACTTTAAAATGCTATGGATTCATTTATTTCCCTTTGCTTTGATGTTGTTTATCTTAAAAGGCAGAGGGGTTCTTGAGAGGTCTGTAAGATAATGATAGTTAACACTAGAAATCCTCTGCTGCATCTGATCTGTGAGACTCACTTCAGGCAACACTTTGTAACCAGGAGTTAACAGAACCCCAGATACAGATTGCTATTTTATTCAGCTGTTATATATAATACATATGTGTTTATAAAATATAGGTTTGTTTATAATTATTTGAGCAGGTGCTTTTCAGACTAAGTGGGATTCACCTGCCAAGGTGGCAGAGAATGACAAAGAGAATTTGTGGGATTTCCAAATTCAGAAGGACTAAATGGTAATGGAAAACCAACCAAACATTGTGATCAATAAGACAGCTGTTGTGATCAATGTGTGATCAATAAAAGGTGGAAACATCAGGAGAAAGGAACATGAGAAACTTTAAAAATACCATGGGGTCAGATAAAGCCTAGAAAGAACCTGGCAGGTAAAAGCCACTGTAGTCCCAGAAAAGTGACAAGAGCTAGCTTGTTTTAGTTTTTTCATCTGTTGAAGAAAATCAAGTTATCATGTGAAACATTTCCCATAAGTCTTGGGGATTATCCAGATGTGTTCTGCAGGATCCAGGGCAGCCCATTGCTTACTTAGATCTTTACCATGGATATTTATTTTGCCCAGTTCCGTTGTTATTGTGGAATCATGAACACTTATCTAAACTGAGGCAAGTCAGGCCTTCAGTGATTTCTTCTGTGGAAAGTTATGAATGAGTCATAAATAAAAAAATTAATAAATTTCATTTAGAAGTGCCTTTCAAAGCACTAAGGGCACTGTACAGATCAAGCAACGTAACAAAAAAGGTTAATTAATAACGGTAAACATTAACAATTGCAAAGGTATGTAATTACAGTGAGTAAGCAATCTTAAACAGATATTGTAGGTTTTGAGTTCTGATTGGAACAGAGGTAGAGAATCGGTGTAGCTAACGTTTGGAGGGAGAGAATTCGAGAGTTTGGGAGCAAAGTGGAAAAGTTCTGCATCCCACAATACTAAGACAAACAAGCAATAGTGAAATGAATAAAGGAGGAAGATCTAAGCCTGTGGGAGGAGGTAGAAATATGAAGATCAGAACATAGGGAGGAGCAAGGTTATGATTAATCTTGAATGTAGAATTTTGAATTGTATTCTGAATTTTACAGGGAGCCAGTGGAGCTACAGTAAGACTGGGGTGATGTGGTGAAAAGATGGTGTTTCAGTTATAAATCAAGCAGCTGAATTCTATACGACCTGAAGCTTATGGAGGGATTTTTGAGGAAGACCAAAGAAAAGAGAGCTGCTGTAGTTGTTGCAGGAGGTGACAAGGTTATGGACAAGAAGACTATATGTGGCGTTTGAGGAAAAAGGAGGGACGTAGAGCATTAATAATGCGGAGATGGAAAAAAGCAGAACTAGTATTGTTGTTTTGCGAGGTGAACAGTAGAGTGTTGTTGAGGATGACACACTGACTCCTAACCTGAGGTGAAGGGGAGAGTGTAGAACCATCAAGTGAAAGGGAAACACTGTCAGCTTGAATAATACAGATTTAATTTCTGCAAAGAGGGTCTCACTTTTGCTGTTATTCAGTTAAAAAAGTTGGAGGTAAACCCAGATTGTATTTCAGATAAACGGGGAAAGGAAAGAAGGTGAGAGTGGGGAATTTGGTTTAGAAGAATGATAGACATAAATGTCATCTGCACGGCAGTGAAAAAAAATACCAGAAAATATTTCCTAGAGGAAGAAGGTAAATCACAAAGAGCAGGTTTCCCAGGACAGAGCCATGAGGCACTCCGGTTGCAACAGGGGAAGGATGGGAACTAAAGGACTTGAGATGAACAAACCAGCAATGTAAGAATGAAACCTGTCAAGGAGAGTATGAGTGATATCAAGCAAAGATAATCAGTGGAGAAGGATGCAGTAAGAAATTGTATCAAAGATGATTTTTATCATTTATCTGAGGGCATTTTCAGTACTGCGGCGGTGAACGAAAATCAGACAAGAATTTTTCATCTGGTTATTGTGTGTTAAATTGGAGTAAACGTAAGAGGCAATTATGTTTTGAGTACTTTGAAGAGAAAAAATAGGTTAGATATGGAGCAAAGACTGTTGTAATTGTTGGGATCTGAGCCAGGTGTCTTCTATATAGGAGTGATCAGAGCTTTTTTATAAAAAAAAAACAAATACAAAATACTAAATAGTACAAGCTAAATGCTATTAAACATGGAAAAATGATTTCTATATTCTTTTTATACTTGGTACACAAATACTAAGTTTACCTCTTCCTTTTGTTTCATCCTACCTCTATTGTGAATGTATAATTAAACTTTTTAATTTACTGTAAATTCAGTATTTGTAGCTGATGCTACAAACAAATAATTTAAATAATAAGGAACACTTAAATACCACCCTGCACTTCAAAATCCAATGTTTTTTGTTAGCTGCTCCTACAAAGGTAACATCAGTAGCCATGATGTGTTATAATATGTAATAAGATGTAAGCTAATTACAAATTATGCTAATGACAGCAGGTATGTTACACACTTTCTAGAGTAGCTTAGGAATGATGAAGCATAGGGTGTTGACATGTTGGTATGGAAAATATGAAAATATGCTTTGGGTCCCAAAAAGATTTGAACCGGAACTGGGAGTGACATTATTTTAAGAGTGGGAATGATTCCAGAAGTAAACGAGAAGTGAATGATGGCACTTATGTAGAGAAGAATAGCATGGAGGCAGGGTTTGACCAGGGCTGTTGGGATTAGATCAGGTTCGCAAGTGGTAGACTTATTCTTATGGATGATGTCAGAGATATTAGAGATGCTTGGAAGTTGAACACTGGAAAATGGCTAACAAAAAGGGAAGATCTCAAAGGAAAGCAAGGTGATATTTTAGGAGAGTAAAATGATTTAATCTTGTGGCCTTTCTTATTAAAAACCTTTATATTAGTAATATAAGGGTTTGTTGAAAAGTGCAGGGTAAAGGCAACCTGAGAATGGAGAATATTGAACTCTGGAACAGATGAAATGGGAAAAGTAAGAGGATTTCCTTTGAGAATTTAATTCCTTATAATCTACCAGGTGAGTATTACATACCTCTTTATAAATTGCTAGTACAGTTTTCTTTTAGAGTAGTTCTAGTTGTTCATTATTAGTAGTTCATTGAGCTCTCATAGACAGATTTCAGGGGTAAACCAGATTTGGAGAAAGTAACAGACCAAGTTTTAGTAGCAAGACAGGTCAGAAAGTTATTTAGGCAGTCATTATATTGAGATTCACTTTCAAGTTGAGTGGAGGAGCATGTGGAATCAGAGAATTTAAAAAGAGATGGTATCCATATTGAAATCCTTAATATTCTGAAATGAGATAAGTTGTGGAAACTTTGTTATGGCGAGACAAAGGGAAATTTTAAAGGAGATGAGGAAATGATCAATTAACTGAAGATCATCAGCTGACAGTTGGAGGGGGTGCAATTTATAGAAATTATAAGTCAACTAAGCTCAAGTTCCTGCTGTCTGGATGTCCTACCCACACATTTCTTTAAGAAAGTCCTGCCTGTTATTGCTAATGATCTGATCCAAATAGTAAAGTCATCACTCTCATCAGGCGTTTTCCCCCAGGCTTTGAAAACAGCAGTAATCAAACCACTGATAAAAAATAACAATCTGGACAAATCATTACTGCAAAATTACAGGCTGATCTCCAACCTGTGTGTAAACAGTTAAATAGCTTCCTAATGATAACCAACTGCTTTGACTTCTTCCAGTCTGGTTTACTTGCTCACCACAGCACAGAGACTGACCTCGTAAAAGTGTTCAATGATATCCATATAAATATGGACTGTAGGAGAACCACAGTGCTGGTTCTGTTGGACCTCAGTGCAGCTTTCGACACTATCGACCATGACGCTCCGGTCCAGTGCTTAAATGGTTTGAATCTTGCATAAAGAACAGCGATTTCTTTGTTTCAATTGGAAACTTCTCATCAAAGAGGTCAAAGGTCACATGTGGGGTACCCCAAAGTTCAATCTTGGGACCCCTCTTATTCAATATTTATATGCTCCCACTAGCTCAGGTTATAACAGGAAATAATATTAGCTACCATAACTATGCAGATGACACACAGCTCTACATTACGATGTCACCAGGTGACTCAGAACCCATCTAATCACTGAACAGATGCTTAGAACAGATAAATGTGTGGATGTGCCAAAACTTTCCCCAGCTGAACAGAAACAAAACTGACGTTATTATTTTTGGACCTAAAGAGGAACGAACTAGAGTCAATGCACAGCTTCAGTTATTACAACTGAAAACCAGCTATCAGGCCCGAAACCTGGGAGTAGTGATGGACTCTGACCTGAACCTTCAGAGCCACATAAAGACAGTTACAAAGTCGGCCTTCTATCACCTGAAGAACATTTCCAGGATTAAAGGACTTATGTCTCAGCCAGATCTAGAGAAACTCATCAATGCGCTGATCCAGAACGCTGTTGCTCGCGTTCTCACTAAAACCAGGAAGATAGAGCACATAACAGCAGTTTTAAAGTCCCTACACTGGCTCCCTATAGCTCAAAGAATAGACTTTAAAATACTGTTGTTAGTTTACAAATCACTGAACGGCTTAGCACCACAATACATTAAAGATCTGCTGTTGTTGTATCAACCTTCCAGACCTCTCTGGTCTTGCGGTTCTGGTCTGCTCTGCATCCCCAGAACCAGAACCAAGCGAGGAGAAGCAGCATTCAGCATCTATGCACCACAAATTTGGAACAAACTTCCAGAAAAATGTAAAACAGCTGAAACACTGACTTTCTTTAAATCTCGACTAAAAACCCACCTGTTTAGAATTGTATTTGAAACGTTATCTATTACAAATTTAATGATGGAACTTTACTTAATGTCGTGTTTTCATTGTTGATTCTATGTTGCATTGTGTTTCTGTGTTTGATGTAAAGCACTTTGAATTGCCTTGCTGCTGAAATGTGCTATACAAATAAAATTTGATTGATTGATTGTGATGTCAATATGACAAGCCCATTGTAACAATGTCCCTGCAAAATGTGCAGAGACTGTGCCAGGCAGATGTTTATTAGTTTTATTAAGGAACTGGAACAAACAAGGCCAAATGAGGAGCGCATGTCTAAGTGCAAGGCAAGAAAATAAACAGGCTTGCTGGGAAAGAACTGGAGCATAGAGGAGAATCATGGGGACAAGTCATCGATAGCAGTAATACATTTATTACTGATATATATTTAGACTTAAATATTCATTTATATTTACATACATATGTTGCTTTCACGTACGTTATTTTATGTACTAAGTTCATCTAATTTACTACATTTTCTATTTCATGTTAATTACCAACAGCATTTATTTGCTACCAATGCTTGTTGGGTTGTTTCTAATCACTAATCCTGTTTCATAGCATAATATTTTAACACAATTCCAGGAACAGCCATTAACACAGACTCATTCCCTACAGATCACAACCTTGCTAGGACAGCTGTTCCTGTTTGTGCACATTGCATTGGCCATGGCATAAGTTTTCTGCTAGGCTTACTTCTAATCATGTATGTGTCACTTAAAATGTGCTTAAACAGTGCTGACAGATTCCTGGTTCCTTATTTGTTTTACAGCTGCTAATACAAATCACTCCCAGTTATTACTGACTTAAAAAATAGGTACTCTAATTTTTTTTATGTAAACAGCAAAACTGTTGCAATATTATAAAAAAACAGAAATGTAGTTGAGACAGCAGTTGTAAAAGAAATACATAGCTAGGATTTATCAAAAGGATCTGTTGACAGGGCAACCATTAGTCATGCATTCAAATCTCCCCTTCATATAGAAGAGTGGTGAGACTAAAGTCAATACTAAGAGACAACCATAAAAAATCCTGTGCAGTTTGATACAAGTCATGTAGGGGACACAGCAAATTTGTGTTCTGATCAACCAAAAGGAAAAAAAAATGGAACAAATCCTATTCCTGGTGAAAAATGAACACTACACACCACCTTAAAAATTCCAGCATCAAACAGCATTATGTGGCAGTATTATGCTGTGGGGAGGCAGGGAAGGAAAAGCTGGTTAGAGTTGATATATGATGAGTGAATTTCACATTCAAATTCAGACCTAAATCTGGATACTTTGCCACATTTTTGAGGTTTTTACTTGTAAAAAACTAAAAATAAAACCATATTTTCATTTTGGTCTCACATTATTGCACTAATTTGTGTTAGTTTAGTACATACAATACAATCCAGATAAAATAGACTCAATTTTAGGGTCAACGTATTAAAATGTGAAAGAAGTTCAAGGAATATAATTACTTTGCATGGCTCTGTAACAGAAAAAATTCTAATTAAGCTGTACCAGCTGTGAAACATCAATCCCAGATCTAAAGACAATTTCAAAAATTTTCTCCTCTTCGCATTGCTATGTGTAGGCAATGCAGCACTTAGTGGTCATTTTCTTTTCTGATGAGAGATCTGGTTGAAAATATCTGACATTCTAAAGTTTCTTTTAAGCAGTTGCTGAAGCACGGCAGGGGTCCAAATGTAGTTTTTAGCTTCTTTCTCTTTATAAGAAAAAAGCATAAGCTTTAACCAGAATTTAATATTCAATTCCTCATATAACTTCTAAAACAGGCCTTCATCGTGAGTCTTTGAACCAAGTGGGGAGTAGGAATCAAAGGAAACCCTGTAGAGCCCAGTCAGCAGCGAGGAAGATGCTATGAGCCTCCTTCAATCTCACACTTCAATCCCAGGCATGTCAGTGTATACAGAGGCACCTCAGGGGGCCACTGTGGCTGGATGAGGAGGGTCTTTGAATGGAGGGCCTTGTGTGTGGCCAGCAGACGTAGGAGAAATAAAGGGGGAGAGAAAGCGAGGCTGTGTGCCCTCAGTGTGCAGACAGGCAGGGTATTGATGGACTTCAGTACGTTCTGATGTTTGGATAAAGTTTTGTAACATTTTAATAAAGTATGAATCAAATAAGTCTTTGTTTAGGTTCTCCTTTTGCTAACTTTTTGTTTTTATTTTTATACATGAAATCATCTCACTAAGTAGTTGAAAAATGTTAGGTATATTTTTCCCCTTTAAATCTGAGTCTTTGCTGCAGTGCAACGATTTGTTCTTTCATGGAAGAAGTGTTTGTCGGTTGATGCATAAACCCACTCTGACACCATTTCATTAAAGCAGCAGTCATGACTCACAAATTCACACTTCCTCAACATTTATTCTTACATGACTGCCTGCCCTCCTTTCCATTGACACAAAGACAAAGACAATTAGTGGATGCAGCCAAAAGTACGCTGAAACAACGAAGCGTGAAATTTTCATATTGCCGTCACCGGCTGCAACAGAACAATACTTTTATGCTGTGAGTTTTTTAAGCACTTCACCTCAAAATGCCATACCTTTCTGTGTGCTATAGATATTTTTTACAGCTTTTGTGACAGAAAGGTTTCCAAACATTCAAAATGGATTAGATTTCGAAAATTGAAACACTCTTAATGGGGAGAAATTATAAGGTAAAGTAGTTCTTTTAAATGCGTTTATTTCCTAATTTGTTAAACAACAAAGACAATAAAACAAAACCTCACCTCATTTGAGAAAATGATTTGAAAAGAAAACAAAAAGAGAATGGGCAGAATATTCATACAAAATGAATTACTAATAAGCTTGTGCTCATATAAAATGTTACTTGATACAGTTCTATACTAACATTTAAATAGGTTGAGGTATTTTCCCAGTTAGTGCGGTGGGCTGATGTCCATCACTGAGTTAGAGACTTGATATGGGACACCAGGAAAAAACAAACAAGCTTACATAATTATCATGTTTATCTTCATGAACTAATACATTGGAATTTTTTTTAATGTTTTTTTTCTTGTCTTGCTTTGTTGTTTATCTCCTCATTTTATTATGGTTTACTGAGAACTGAACAAAATCAGAAAGATTTTCCAAAGCTGTCAATGTTGTATTGTTAATTTTAGATGATGAACTTTAAAATGTTCCCAAAATTTTTAAAACACTTCTCCAAGGATATTTTTTAATATTTCCTTCAATGTTTAATAATATTAAACAATGTCAGGTTTCTGGAAAAAATCTAGCATATGAAAATAGAATGGACAAGCTTTTGAACACAAATGACATTTAATCCTTCAAAACAAACCACATTAGCAGATATGTGAACAGGAAAGCTGACAATTTTTTGATAAATCATTGCAGATGCAAATAATTTAATTGCATTCATAATTCACTCATGCAGACCCAGAAGGCTTTTTAGTCTTGGGAAATTAAATCTTATTTGCGTCAAGTCATAGTGGGTTTAAAAGAACTTTATTTGGCATCACAAAATACAATATATACAGAAATCTGTTTCCAGATCCTTTTTGAAGGAAAAGAATAACATAGATATCCAATTAGATTATATAAACTTTCTTAAAATTATTTATTATCTGCAGCACCAAGTCAAAATGTGAGGGACTGTGGTGACATGGAGTTGGATTTTTTTCTCTCAAAGATAATTTATAGTCCACAAGAATGGTCCATAAGAATATGAAATAACTTTCTATCACTGTACATCTGCAATTGAAATTAATTAATTTTCTTTCCACTAGGATGTTTTAGATAATGAAGTTTGATTAGTATATCAAAAACATTCAGGGTTATTTCTTTGTCGCCATCCCATGTGTTTTCCATGGCTTTGTAAAGCAAAACTTTTGTTCTCTACATTTCAATTACAGCATAAAGTCCTCTGAGAAAACAGAATATTTTCAAGGTTTTAAAGCAGAGAAGCAAGTTGGTTGTTAATGTGCAGCACAAAGAAGGTACAAGAGAAAGCATAACTTCAACTGCTTTATTTGCAACTTCTATAATCAACAACAACCAATTCATTTGTCATAATGACTGAGGTTTTACTGCTTAATGTCTCCTTTAAAGTGAGGTTCATTCAACTTTGTTCCTTCAGAATTTTAATTAATTTCCTGTAATTAAAGCAGATATTTTTATGGTAGATTTTGAAGACAAAATACACATGAAACATTAATATTTAATACACAGCAGGGTCACAGCTATGCAAACCTGCCACAATGGAGAAACTGTGCACTAAAGTTACTGAATAAAACGCAGCTTTACACAGATTAATTTAAAATACAATCTAACCTGTTCCCAAAAACCCACTTGTTTCTCATTGAGGGTATTAGGAAACGAATTGCAGACTTTTACAAGTTTCAGGTAAATTTTTCAGATGAATGAATGGGCCAAAATCATCTGTTCAAATAGCGACAGCTTATGTAAATATAAACAGCATGTGGATGCCCAGACATGACACCATTCAGAAAAGAACTCAGTTTTGTATTTCACACATGAAAGTTTTCTTGGTGTTAGATGTGCGTATCATTATACATGGAGGAAAAAGCTTAAAGCCTAAAAATGTCATCCCAACTGTAAAGTACAAGCATGGATGCATTATGTTTTATGGGTGGTTTGTTGCACTTCATAAAACAGATGGATATTTAAAGTGGCAATAGGAAGTTCTGAGATAATCGTGGACTTAATCTGAAAATTTGAACAAGCACTCCTTTCAGGTCTCTCTCCCTCTCTTTCTCCACAACTCCTTCTCCACAGGAGCCTGCCATTCACGTTGAAAAGTTAGTGGTTTTCCTGTAACATTAGGCTGTTTCTCTGCCATTAGTAGAACTGCAACAAACAAGTAATCTTGGGTTTGAGTGATGGTGCATGCTGTGAGGTGGGAGGGATGTAAGCACTATGTAGACTGGCAAGATTGACACTGCTAAGACACTCCTGACTCTGGCTGTTTGACTAGGAGCAGTGCATTTCTGCAGATGGCAGTAGAACCACTGGGAATGTACAGGGTACCCCAAACTTACCTAGTCCTCTAACTCCCACCACAAATGTTTACACAAAGACAGAGCGAAGCAGCAATGTGCCAGCCAGGGGGAGAAGGCCTCAGCTCTACAGGTGAGCATCTTATGCAGGACTTTCTTGAGTCCTGATTGGTTCCTTTCACACCCGTGAGTCAATCAGGACAAATTAGCATCAGTTTTCTCACTGGACCTGTGGAGAAACAGAAAGCAAAAAGGAAGGGGAAGAAAAACACAAACAGTTTTTTCTGATATGGCAACATAGGAATGCTGAATTAAACACTTATTGTTTAATTTAAAGTTTGCAAGTTTTGCTTATCTGAGTCTTCATTACAACCTGGTCAATGACATTTAACAAATTATATAATAACCCAAAAATAACGTATGTCTATGCAAAGATAGCACTTTTGCATCATCTGTTTCTTTCGATTTAAGGAGAAAAAATATTAAACTTAGCAAAGCATGTGCTTTGAACACAATCCATGTGATCTGAAGCAGAACTCAAATAAACACCATCTGACTTTTCAGGTGAGACAGGTAATTCTGGCTTTGATGTGAAATGGCAGGCTGTGACTACACATATAGTGCAGCGTTTACCACCTGTTTTGTGATTATCGCTGACCAGACAGAGTGGTTCAACAGCACAATCAGACCAGTTCAAGTGGATTGTTTTTTATATGTCTGCTTGGCATTGGGTGTTTTGGTGCAATGGCCTTTTTTAATCTTAGGAACAGACCATTGTTTTGCTGTTCAATGCATTTTTCTGGCCATTTCATAAAACCTTTTTGGAAAATCCATCACAACTGATGCTGTGAAATGTTCGAAAACTCAAAAAAAGTTTTCCAAGCAGATTTGTTTCAAACATATATAAGTGTCCTATAATAGCAGAGGGCCATAAAGGAAATACAAAATGTCTGTAAGCATTCAGATAACACATTTTTTCTCATATCAATCACGTTGCAAGCCTGGGAGAAAATTGGACTCAGCCAACAATGAATCCAGTGATTGAAATGTTTTTGTACTTAATCATATTTCACACAAATCTAATTTAATTGGAAATGAAAGCTCCAGAATAAGGTTAGTGACAGTGTTTTATGAAATAAGGTATATTAATACCCAAGAATATTGGAACCATTAAGCCTGTGTAACGGTGCTTTGTGATAGTAAAGGTAAGATGTATCTGGAAAGAGAGTTGTTCTTTAAGCAACACATAAATATTTGAATTATATTCAAGATGTGAGATTAATTATTAGGTGTAAAATAAAACCCACCAGCATCAGATTTTTTTCCTTCATCTTGTAGAAGTTCAGAGATTAAATCATATTTTGTGGAAGCAAATTTTCATGGTCTCACTAGTCTAATGGCATCAGTTTTGTTTTCCAGGGATGAGGAAACATAATTTGAAGAGATTTATTATTTCTTTTGTCAGTCTCTTCTTCTGTACCAGGAGATCTCCTTACACAACAAATAAACATTAGCTTTGAAAAATAAAATCTGGCCCTATGGAGGGCATACATTTTATTTGCATTAGTTTTCGAAAGGGCTGCAATGGGGGCACAGTTGGTGGCACTCTTAACTTGAAGCAAGAAGGTCGTAGGTTCAAATCCCGGCCTGGAGTCTTTTTGCGTGTTCTCTCTGTGCATGCATGGCTTTTTCTGGGTATTCCGGCTTCCTCTCACAGTCCAAAAACATGACTGTTAGGTTAATTGGTCTCTCTAAAGTCTCATTAGGTGTGAGTCTCTGTGTGTGCATGATTGTTTGTCCTGTTTGTCTCTGTGTTGCCCAGCAATGGACTGGCTGTTGACCGCTGGAAATAGGCACCATCACCCCTCGCACTCCACAAGTATAAATGTGTTGGATAATGAATGGATGTATAGTCAACAAAAACAATCAATATTCCAGCCCAACAACACTGTTTCTTTTCTTCAGAGCAATTGTCCTTCAACCAATTTTGGTGATTCAAGAGAAGGTCCAGTTCCACCACTGATAAAAGGTAACAATCAGTCTTGTCGGCACAACCCTATCAGAGCTGTGTCTTGAAAATGCAAGTCCAGAAAATTCTACAAATAACATAAGCCAAGTCAGTAAACCACAGTCTCATTCATGCTTGTATTATTATATCTGTAAGCTCAATATTGCATCTTCCAAAGTCTTCAATAGCATATAGGAAGACAAACAAAGAGAAAGTAATAGAGCAAAAACAAAACTAGAGTGTACATGTTAAACTCTGCATACCATATCTTCTTTCTAAAGCTAACTGAAATAGCTACATTCAAAGGGAGACAAAGGGCATAATTAATTTTCCCCCACCAAACATGTACCACCACTTTAAAACTAAGATGAGCCACAGAAAGTTTTAAGGTTTTGTTTTTGAGATTGCAAATCTACTGAAACTTCAAAACACTTAAACTTAATCTCTCAGTTGGAATAGAGTGACAATGTTCTTAGAGTACATCATGTTCAGAGAATGTAGGCAGCTTTAAAGGTGAAATTAACTTTGTCTGTGAAAATATCACCTAAATGTCATCAAAACATAGCAAACCTCAAATCTCTTTGTGAGTGACACTGCCACTGACCCATAACTGACTGGCCACAGAGACAGAGTTCATGCTCTACCTTGTGTGTCCAGTTACTTTGATTTAGCATTCTTTTGTTTTTCTGCCTCTTCATTGGCTTTCCACTCAACTTTCTGGCATTCCAGTCATTCCATCATGAAGGTTGTCTTCTGATGAAAAGGTTAGAGCTAGTATGTTTTTTCTGTATAACTTCTCAGCCTTTTTCATTGTTTCTTGATAACTCACAGGAATTATTACTGTAATCTGACCTAAAATAAATAGAAAGACAATCAAAAGAAATCGCAGTACCTTTTTTAAGTAGTTGTCCTTTTGAAATGAAGATTATCCTAAAAAGTCTTATGCTTTAAACAACTGATTTTCCATGTTGCATTAAATTGCTTAAATAACATGGCTTAATGTTAACATTGCCTCTATGACATAAAATCTGGTGTCCTGTCATTATGACTCTTCACATTGCTCTGTGTCAGATAATTATCTTTTTATATATGCAAAACAATGTGCTTTTATGTCTTTGTATTTTCACAAAGTTATGCAGCACAAATTTGTAAAGAGTCTGTTTGTGAGTGCCTGGTAAGGTGGCCTTGCGGTACGTCTGCATGGGCAGTTTGAATTGTTACACAAGAAAAAAACCCCATAAAGATGCAGTAATTTGTTTTTGATGCATGAATGGGTATTGGCAGTATTTAAAGCTCCCTTAATAAAATTTCAAAGTGAAGTAGTAATTTACAATGGCTAGTTGTGTGGTTCTGCGGTTTCTCTGAACAGCATTGAAGCATGATTTTTGAAATGCCTCGTCTTCTGTTCAGTTTGTCTTGGAATTTTCAGTGTAACTACACAAGACAAAACTGTGTAAGAAATAGTTCAGTTTTACCTTCTGCACAAGGTCTGTTGCTCACAATGCCACACATTTTCTCCTCTATTTTCAGACAGGAAAATACTTGTTTGTTTCTTTTGAATGTTGGCATTCAGGAGACATTGAAGTTCAGATACATGGATTTATTTTTGCTTTAAGGACAAACATGTTATTATATGGCATATTATGTACTTAAAATGATTTAAAATATCTATGGTCACCATTATCAACCAAAAACCTCTGAGTGTTGCCATCAACAAATAATATTGACAGAGCTGCTTTAGAGTGCATTAACATTACAGCTTTAATGTATAATTGCTTGCTTTCTGTTTCATACACCTGCGCTCTATGGGTTCATTTAGAGATCAAAAATTAGTTAAAAAAGAGTTTTAAAGCCAAGTAAAACTTTGTCTATGATAATTTCTTCCTTTGAATTCATTTAAATGTGTTTGTGTGCTGTTATGAATTTCACACAGTAATTAATTTGTTGTGTGTGTTTATGTTAATTTATTTGCTTTGCTATTTAAAGTCTGAGAGGTTCAAAATGATCTCTGCAAGTGCCTGGCTTTAACAAGTAGCTAGCTGCACAACAAACAGTGTGTCATGAACTGTTGTGGTGGAAGCGGTGAGGGAGATGCAGCAAACCCAGATGAGATGAATGATGGAAGTTTAATGATGAAAATAGACTTAAATAATTCCAAAAGTCCACAAAACCTGGCAGCACAGTAGAGCAGAAGGCTAGGGCTCAGCACTGGTAGCAACAGGCTACACGCATGGACAGGAACACATTGACAAGGACCCGACAGAGACGCTGAGACACAGGTGACATTAAATACACCGGAGGGTAATCACAGAAACGAGACACACCTGGGAAACAATCAAGGGGAAGACAGGACAACACGAAGACTCAGGGACACAGAAAATTCTAAATAAATACACAGAAAAACATAGATCCTGACACAGTGTAATGATGTTAATCAACAGTAGACCTATTTTACGTCTCCCGTTTTAGCCAACTTTATCACTTCACAATAGTTTGGATTCATATGTTATTCTGTTTGTGTTTTGGATAATGAAAGCTGGGCATCTATCTTTTGTATATGTCTATGAAAGACCACTACTGAAGCACAATCAATACTACAGGCTTTTATGTGAACTCATCAATGTGCTCCCACACTGTTTGTTTGGCTTTGTAGTTTGACACAGGATGATCTAAGTTACTTTCTGCTGTTAGGATTCACTGTCAGCCTTTTTACGTTATGAAGTCTCACGCTGCACATAAATAACTTTCTATGATATTGTGCCTCTTAGAAACTATGCATCTTAACTGATATATGTTCTGTTGTCTTTCAAAAATTGCATGTTGTAAATAGCAGGGAAATGAGTGATGGAATGTCAATTATTTTCCTTAGTAAAAATATTTTTGTTGGGGCTACCAACAATAAAAATTCACCTCTGACATCAGTGATAACCAATGTTTCTGCACATACAAAGAAACCGCTCATGTGTGGTGCATGGACGACAGACGGAATGAGTATTTGCCACACAGAATTTATTAACTATTTAGGCAACTGTCTTCAAATCTTGAAGGTCCTGGGGAAGTCTTCTGTTCACTTAGATTTTTCAATACATTTTTCAGTTGGATTCCAGTCAGACAATTGGCATGGGTCATTTTAGCAGCTTTATTTTTTTCCTCCGGAAACAATAGAAAATTCCCATGGCTGTATGTTTGGTATCATTGTCTCAAAGAAAAATCTCCTTTCAATTCATCTTTAGATTCGTGCTACAAATTCTACATTTCTCTATTCATCCATCCTTTGATTACAAGAAATCTGCCAATACCATTTGTTGAAGAACAGCCCCACACCACAACAACATTGTTTTTTTTTTTTCAAACCTTCAAAAAAACAGCAACAGTGTTTTAGGTTGCTGTCTAATGGACATCTGTCAAAAATATTTACATTGACATGTAAGTCTAGTGCAATAAGTGGGAAAAAATGTACGGTATGGGTGAAATCTTGTGTGTGGTACCCAGAAGGGGATGTTTTTTTTAAATGAATTTGTGTTCTTCCACTCGTGGATATGGTGTGTCATTGATATGAATAAATGTATAAATTCATTCTCTTTGGGAATTAAATTAATGAATTTATTTTGTAAGACAACAATGATTGTAAGGCTGTGCTATTCAAATTAACTTAGTCAAATTGAATTCAATGTTTTTGATCTAAAGAATGTAAAACTGTATTTGGATAAGCTGCTTCTCACTTAAAGGAGACAAAAACCAAGGGATCTCCCTAGATAATTTGCTGAGAGTCTTGAGTTACATTAAATTATCATTGTTAACAAGTGGGAGCAAATATAAAACAGTTGTTTTCTTGAAGAGGAAGTGGCAAAGATATAAACATACATAGTTGGTCACCTGGACAAACATCTGGACTGGGAAAACCCGCTGTGGTTCTTATGTAGAAATATTTAACAAATGACTTATTATTCAGCCGCACAGTCAAAAGTATAATTTTCCTTGCAAACATAATTGTTGGCTCTATAAGGACTGTATAGAAGCCTCTATTGTCAAAGGAGAACATTGGACAAGCTGAAGGGCAGTTTTCTTGCACTTGTTGTTCACTTTGAGCAGCAAATTCCTTTCCATTTTGGTTTACAAAATAATTTTTCACTTTAATCTAATTTAACTATTCACTAAAAGCTCCTAACCTTTGCAGGGTTTTCTTAGCGTGCAATGGCAATTTTACACATCCAATTGTGCTCTACTAAACAGAATTACAAAGAATTTAAATCATCCCCCTGTTGCTGCTGTAAATTGCATATCTGCTTTTGCAAGAATAGAAGACTGACAGGCAGAACAGCAGTGATTAAGGGGGCCGAGCTTAGCAAATTGTCAATTACTGAGTTCTACAAGGAGGCTGAAGGAAAGCACATGAAGGTCAGTTTAGTGGAGGAGCATATAACATGTTTAAATTTAATGCCGGGCACTGGGTTTCTATCATTCATAGTCCATCAATGAAAGCTTATGACTGTGACAAACACATTAACAATGTCCTAAACCTTCAGTGCTCCACCTACATTCAATGCACATTTTGTGTTTTACATTTATATGAATATGCTAATATAATCTTTAAATGTGAGAGTTGTTTTCATCTGTGTTTATATCTGTTCGAACATGTCGAGAGGTTTGATGTATTCAACAAACAACTGCTCAGTGCCTCACAGCAAGAAGGTGGGCTGAGGTCTTTCTGCCTGAGTTTGCATGTTTTCAGCACATCTATGGATTTAATTTCAAGGTTCTACAGCTCGTTTCACAGCACAGCAACATGTGAGTTAGCTTCAACTAATAATTTCAGATAAGCTTCAGGTGTGAAGGCTGTTTTTAAGGACTGCTAAACCTTCCAGACTGTACAGCAGCAAATCATCTTTGGGAACAAACATGAGTCTGTGCAGGATTGAGCAAATGACTGAAAAAAGAAATGTCATGTTGGATTTGTGTTTATTTTTATCCACTAAGGTGTGTAAAAGCAATATTTTCCAAGTTTGTTGTCATATAGCCACCTTCAAAACTTCCATACTGGCTTTTTTCTTTAATAAATATCACTATATCTTTTTGAATATCTTGTTAGGTTCAGCAGATAAACTTCAATGATCTGTGGGTGCAGAATAGCTTAAGGACCACTATTAATATCCAGTAATTCTCCTATTATAAACACTAAGTAGATAATCAAATTCTGTTGCTTAACAGTGTTCATTAAGGTTGTGCAAATCCATGCTCTTTCCCCTTTGAATTATTATATTGAATCTGTTGAATATCATTTTCCACCAGTCATAAACACAGTTGTCTTAACTGGAATAAAACAATTGCACTGACGCCCCCTTCATTAAAATTCATCCAGCATCCTTGTTAGAGAGGAGCAGACACAAGAAATTTGACTTTTGGAGAGCGTAAAAGCCATTATGTGATTAAATTACCATTCATAATTTTGCTATCTGGTGAATTTGGCCTGGACGGCTGCCTATGTAAACACCCAGCATCTTCCAGCACAGATATGCACAAGGCTTATGTTGATTTAAATATGGTTCTTGAGTATTAGTTGATATATGGAATGCTACAGTAACTTGCTCTATTTATGCTTTATATTTTTGTTGTTGAAATATTGTAAATATTGTCAGTTTCTGGTTGAGTGCATCTAGTTTCAGCAGAAATATTTTAAATTAGATAATAGATCACATTTCCATGTTTATGGGTTGCTTGTTTGGAGTAGTCATAAAACAGAGGAATGTTTTATTTAGCTAAAAAAAAAGAATAAATAAACCTTTAGTAACAAGCTAAGGTGCATTCATCTCAGATTGTAAAATTATTCATGCCTTGTAATTATTTAATTTGTTACTTTTATGTCTTGATTTAAAAAATACACTCTTTGTGGACATCAAAATTAATAACACTGATTTGCCTTGATAGAAACAAGCCTGGTTTTGTCTGGTTCAAATGACAAGGATACTTGTAAATCACACCTACCATGATTAACTTGTTATTCCTTCTTCTTCTCAGGTAAACCTGTGATTTGTGGCGGGATTTTTTTTTTTGTCAGTTCATTCACAAGAAGAAAGAAAAATCCTGACAAAGACATTAAATCATAACTCTAGGGAAAATACTCAAGATATGATGCAAAATGTTTTCCTTTAAAATGAGACTATTCTGCCCCCACACAATTATTCCATGGGTGAAAAAGTTCAAGTTAAGAAATAATATGAAATTAGCCAACTGTGATAAATGGGTACAGAATGAGCTTGCAATCATCACTTCTCAAACAAGCGCACAATTTGAAATATGCAAATGATAACATGTTGCTTACAGGTGTCACTGAGCTGCAACATCTAGTTTATTGACAGGAAACATGGCACCAACAAGATGACTTTCAGCTGAAACAACTGAAGTTGTAACACCTTTAGGATGGTGTTGTAACAATGAAGCATAGTCAATTTAAAAACAGAATGTTTTCTTGTACCTTTCTAAAAAAAATTACCAGAAATGAGAATTGAATTTTAGATATTAAAAAACTCAGCCTAAACCAAGGACAGCAAAGATCGGAAAGCCTGATTATACTGTATGAAAACTGAAACTATTTTCTGTGATATGGAAACAGACAAGTTCCAAAAACTTCTGCTGATAAAAGACCTTGGGAGAATGAATGTGTTAATTATTTCAATAATACATGCACACCTCAACATTAAAAATGTAGGACACTTTTTCCATTAAAACAAAACATATCACACAACATTCCCAGGACACAGTCTTTGTCTCAAATCAACTGACTTTTCATTTATTGGGAAGAAAATAGAAAACAAATCTTTGTGTTTTGAGTGATTTGAAGGGTGATCTGTCAGCTGTGACAAATTATCTTGGAAATCTGACAAATAAAGAATATTGTTTTCTATACTTAATTTTATTGCTCAGTGAATTGAGGCTAAATGAGTACAAAGATTTACACATTTGACTTTGTCTAGATTTCAAGTTTGTTGTAATAATTAATTCATTTCATATACTTCCATATACTTTATCTCCAATATTTTGAACCCTTTCATTTATTTTAGAGATTTTTTTTTTCTTCAGCATACAGTTATAGACTCACTGGCCATATTATAAGATACACATTAATAGTACCTGATAGGACCTGTGTTTTGCCTTTTAATTGTTTAATTCCTCCATGTTATAGATTCAACAAGATGCTAGAAATAATTATTTTTAATAAAAAATATTAATAAAGTAATAAAAAGAACTGTATATTTTTTTTACTACACATCTACAATGTGGAAATGTGAGACTCATCTTCTGCTGCTGTATCCAGTCTACTTTGAAGTTCAGTGTTCTGTGTATTCAGAGATAGATGTACCTAATAAAGTTGCTATCACAATGTTCAACAGATCAAATATAGCATTTTGTAATATCTATTTTTATTATTTTTAAAACAAAACCTAAACTGTGATTGATTTAGTTTATTTTTCTCCAAGAGCTGGATCAGGGACAGTGTTCTTGAAAAGCTGAGAGTATTTCAAGTTAATAAACAACATAAATAATAAAGCAATGTTGGGACAATAAACGTTCCATTCATCTGCTCCCACATGATAAAAAATAATAATAATAAAACAAACAAAAAAAACTTTATAGGTAAAACTAGACAAATTTATCATGCTTCAGGACACAGAAACCCACTGGTCAGATGAAAATGATTAATCAGGACTACTTCAAGGTCAGACTCAGACAATTTACATATACTATTTTCCACACATTGGCAAAACTAATCAATGTTCAAACCTTTAATCTCTTCATGCAATCAGATCTGCTGAGCAAAGAAGACAAGTGTAACAGTGACTGACTGACTGACTCACTTAGGGGGTTTTGAAAGGCTACATCCACCCACACTTTTGAATACATCTTCTGCATGGGGAATCAGATGCAAAAAACCTGACAGATATGGAGCAATAGATGAATAACTAAAACCTCCACTGAACTGGGTGCCAGGCAACAGATGCTGATAACTGCCTCAGATTAGGTTCGAGATTGTCGCCGGCTCCTGCCAGGACTCTGATGCTATATTTACAGCACCCTCTTTCCATTCTTCTCTCTGATCATGTCTGTGCCACTAAGGTGTGTCACATCCACACTCTGTCTGACTTCGATGATGGAGTGCCAGGTGTGAAATAGAGATGAAATATTCATTTGGCACACTACTTAAGCAGGGAATAATACCACAGAAGTAAGACAGATTGAAGTTTTGTAGTTGACTCATTCATTATTTAGACCAGGGTCCCAGATGTTTGGGGTTAACTGTGATTGTTGCAGGTCTGGGAGAACTTTTTTTTAATGTGTGCTCATGATGGAACCTGGAACTATCACAGCTGATGAAATAATATCCCACAGGAAAGATTTTCTTTATGATTTAAGCTGTGTTTTTTCCCAACCTTAAATATCCTTTTATAGAATTCCCTGAGCTTGGTGTGGCAATGTACTGATATTCTCTTTTGAACTGGATTCAGACACTCACTGAAACCCAGGACAGCTTTATGAAAAAGAAAATCTGTGGACTTCACAGTCAGAGATAATGTTAAAAGAGATGAAGAAGAGCTGGAAAAAGTTTTGAGTGAACCAAAGTAATAGAAAACCTTAAGATAAACCAGAGTAACAAACAGTCTGTAGGTTTTTCTTCCCAGGAGGATTTGTAGAACTGTAGGAGTTTATGTGGGTCTTATGAATTGCTGTGAAAAATGTTTCCCCCTTACAAATTTCCTTCTAGTTTTTTTCTTTGTTGTCCTAAATGTTTCAGTTAATCAAAACTACTGTAACTGTCACACATAGTTGAAGACTTTTATTTATCTTGTACAAGTTTGTGTGTGTAGTTTTATGGTTGTTAAATAAGACAGAAATAACAAAACAACAACATTTGAGGGTTTGTATATTAATATATACTGTTGATGTTTGTAAAAACTGACGTTTGTGCTTCTTTTGCCAACAGTTTTTGATAAAGGAACATATAACTTTTTTAAATTATGAAAGTGAGAAATGTTAAAAACTTTACCTTGCATATAAACAAGGCAGGCAGAAAGTTGTGGGCATAATAAGCTATCAATCTGCTTTGCTCACACGAATTATGACATTCTGCACAATAGAAGCCACAAGAACATTAGAAAAAGTTGGGAAGAAACTCTATTTCAAAGAAAGAAAAAAAAGATATATATTTTTTTAAAATTGAAACCACATTTTTCTCATCTTGCTTTGGATTTTCTCAATTAGATTTTTTATACACTTGTTGTTGAAGCCTGGGCATCTTAGTTGGATGGAGGACAATTGATCTCAAGAAAAGAAAAGTACTCTGATCTGCTCTCAGCTTGCTCGCTCATCTGCTTCACCTCAAACTCATATATGTAAACTCGCCAGATATGTATTATGGTCAAAGGCTTTCTGAATTTATTCTTCTGGGAGAAGCCATTGGGACTGACCTATGAGCTCACTTATACTACATATTCCCATTTGACCGAGAACACCTTGGGATCACCAAGAGTGGATTTTCTTAGATCTTTAACCTCAGTTGAATTTTCCTGAAGAAATAAAGTTTAATAAATAAAGTGAGCTAGAGGACATGTGCAAAGGGAAGTGTGGATTTTCCTACTGAACCTGTTACTTTTGCATCAGATCAGCAGAAGAAAATTAATGGATGATGTTTCTTGATCAAATACAAGATAGAATTACCACTTCAGCACAGCTATCTCCTGCAGGAAGTTAGAAAAGTCCAGTTTAAAACTAGCACGAGTCATTGTTTCAAAAGGTGTCTAGTAACCATGCTACAAAATTCCTTATCCAGCTGTTACAATCTGCCTATTCAAAAGCTAATTAAATGGTATTCCACAAACTACAAAGTTCAAGTAAACAGATCACCAATACAACAATCTGTTGGTTCCTTATGGCAACCAACAGATTGATGTTGGAAAATCTGTGTTTTCATGATTGCAGAAGCAGAATTCAAGCACATCTCAAAGAGGGACACCAAAACTGCAATATTGAAGCAAATTACACTTTCATATCACTTCTTACAAAACCAATTTTCAATTCTAAGAGATAGCCCTGCCATTTCCATTTTCCACACAGCCTTCTCATCTTAATTATAAAGTCCAAAATGAAGAAAAATCATTCTTGGTTCTTTAAGCAACAAGCTTTAACAACTATTTCAAACTGAACTAAATGGAAAACCTTGTTCAAACAGGTTCGCAGTGGAACCTGTTTGAAAGGGAGACAAGGACATGGGACAGTGAATGTAAGGACATTGATTCTCCACAGCAGCCAGTCAGCCGGCTGAGCAGAGCTGCTTAATTGAGGAGCCTGAAATAGAGACTCTTATTAGTGCTGAAGAAGCGGCAAGCAGCAGCAGCCTATCAGGAGGGACAATCCTCTGACTTTGCTCTCTGCACACCCTCAAGATGAAAGAAAGGATGAAAAAGGAGGACAAAATAATCAAAAAACACAGAGGCCTTTCTGTGTAGCGGTACAATTTTCTAATTACATGGCAAAGCTAAAATTCAACTGAGATTTCCTCTTACGTCATTGAACCATGCTATTAAACCGTGCTTTAAAAAGCGGGTTTGTCGTCCAGGAAGTCATTTTGACAGCAGTGCATGAATCCAGCTTTTGTCCCTCACTTATTGTGTGTGTAATGACAAAGTAACTGTCAGCTATTGTACCAGCTAACTTATGTGAGCATTGCACTCTACTGGTAGTTGTTATGTATTACAGAAAGAATACTGTGGGCAATTGACACAATGCAGTGTATTTTCAGAGATAAAACACCTAGAAACACATGTGTGTTGTCCTTGGTAACTTTATGTTGCTACTCAGATATTGGAAATGTCTGAAAAAATGTGTTTTACAGAAATGAGGACTAATTTCTTGGTTTTAGACTCCTTAAGTCAGAAGACGGGGGTGTATTTAACAGGTTTGTTACATTCCTAACACATTGTTGACATTATGAAACATTTCCAACACAATCTCTTAAACTTTATTAGCTGCTGCCAGTATAATTTATTTATTAGAACTTCTGATATTTTCAACTGCAGTGACATGCAATAATGCACAATCAAAATTTCAGTAATGCTTGAATGGGGAAAAATAAGCATTTTATGGTATGTATTGCTAATGACAGTTAGTTGACAACAATTAACAATTCTACGGTTTTTTGAGGTAATGGGAACACGCTCAAGTAAGGTATTAATGTCACTTTCAGATCTAAGCTTGAACTTCAGAGAAAAGTAAAAGCAGCATATTTTCTACGAGTTTAGCTGGAATGAGCCCTCAAATGAAAATCTTCCCTTGGCTTCATACACCCTTGGTCCACCCCTGGCTCAAATCTTAAAAATAGGAGTTTATATTTATAAAAGATGCCTCTATAATGAACAAGGGTTTTTGTGTTGCTCAGCACATTTGATTGTCTATTTTTGCATATATGCCCCAGAATCACACCCAGTGTTGATTACATTAGTAGGGAAAATCTTTCTTTAGTATGATCTAAACAGATCAGTTTCATTTTGAAAACTTTTATTAGGGAGTTCTAACTTTTTTCATGCTATGCTTCTACAGATTTTGGTATAATCTTTAAAAACCTTTTACTCATTACACTGATAGCACATTTGGGTTAAAACTGTTTTGAGCATGCAAAATAAAACAACCAAATAACTACTGACATTAGTGAACACAGACATGAGACCTAGGCAACGTTATGTTATCTGTTATTACAACAGACATCGACCATTAATTTACAATTATGGACCATTGTTATGGAGATTATTTGGAATGCGGGATCTAAAGTTTCCACTCTATAACATTCTGGCTCCCCAGTAAAACTTTTCTTCAGTCTTTAAAACTATTTGAAAGTCTCTCTGAGACCCTTTAAGAGGCTGGTACTGCAACCTAAAAAAAATCCAAACAAAGAAATCCGACCAAAACTCGAACAGGCGGAATTTATTCCGCTCCTCCTATATTCCCATTACCAGATTTTTCATTGGCCAGAACTCGAGTCCGCTGCTTTCCTATTGGTTGGTTAAGCTGCTCTTTTAGAAGTGACTTGGCCTTCCAGTGTTCCGCTGCGTCGGGATCCGGGGACGCAAATCAAGGGAAACAAATCGTCTGACAGAAGAAAAGTTCATGCTGGAGTTTAGAAACGTCCTTGAAAGACACATGAAGGTAAGAAGTGAAAATGACAAGTGGTTTCTGTTGACTACATGATGAAAACCTTCGACTTTTGATCGCGCTGGTTGTTTCACGTGAGAGTAGAAAGAAAAGAAGAAAAGATTCACTCGAGCCTAGTGGCCAAATCGTTTGACAAAAAAGTATTTAGAAGTTTTTCTTCTTACTTTGAAACATTTTATTTCCTTATGAGCCTAGTTTTTACCTCATCAGTCAGATTGCCTGTTGATCTCAGTGGATGCGCGCAAAGATTTTACTTTGCAGCGACTCCAGTTGTTAAATAATCCTTAATTAACTGAGAAGCAGACACATTTATTTTATTTATCGTTTTTATTTTACGAGTAAAGCTGCGTTGAATTAGGTAGAAAGCCGAGTAAGGCAAGATTGTGGCCTGTATAAAAATTGGGTTGGCTAATAAATCCAATTTAGTATCCAGACATGCTGCATCTGTTGGTGAGGGAAAAGGAAAAGCAGCAGACCTCTCCTGCTCTGTTTCCCCTCAGCTGACCCCCCCATCTTACGGCTGCATAGTCTGAGATATTTGTGCAAATGCTGTTTTTTTTTTCTTATTCTGTTATTTCTTTTCAGATAAGTCACTTGAAAAATAAGAAGAAATATTTTTTGTGCACAAATGAACACTGTTAACCACTTTGCTATCTTGATTATTCTTAAAGAAAAAATGTGAGTGCACTCCAGATTGCTTAATGTATTGGCAGGAAGGCTTTTCCTGCCATTCAGCCTGAGCTTAAGAGCTTATAACCTCTTCGAGACTAAAAAGGGGAATAGTTAATGGACTTTGATTGGATTAGGAGAAAGGATTTTCTTTCTTTGCCCCTATATTTTACAACCACCAACAGCTACACTGAAACCCATAGTCTGCTTGGTCTTCACATATATATTTCACAGTGAAAGCTGGTTCATGTTTTACAAAGATATTTACGGCTTTACAGGTAATACAAATGGGCTGTTGTCGTCCGACATGAAGCTTTGCAGGACATGTAGAAGTATTTGTATTTCCCATGCCATCATCTTTGTATATGTCATGGTTAACTGCTCCTCTCTCAGGGAAACAGTTGTGATACGTTAAAAAGTGACGCCAAGCACGATGGCGCATGCAGGCCTTGGCAAGCCCAGACACTTCTCGCAAAACGTGCACAGCACAGACTTCTCACAGTGATTATGGTGGCCTATGAAATTAGCAAGCAGGCCTGTAAAGCAAAAACTAAAGGAGGGCATGTATATGCTGGAGTTTAATTAGCGTTTTACACTGGTGGTCTAGCCACAGAGTGCTGCTGCAAAGGGGGACTAAAACCTTCTCAAACAGATGCTGCGTGTGGTTTTTCTTCTTCTAGCTTCTGCTCACTGCTTTGCAGAAAAATGTGCTGGATACAGTTAGTTAAGGCACCTTGCAAAAGTATTCATAACCTGTGGCCCTTTTAGATTGTTGTGGAGTTTCAAACACAAACTTTATTGTACTTTTTGATTATGTCGTGGAGTAGAAAGCACGTATTTGGATATAATTTTTATGTAAAAGGAAAAGGACACATTTGTTTCTTTGTATTCAACCCTTAGATCTTTGCTTTACAACCCATAAATGAAACAAGACCTATAGTAACCCCAAATGAGCTGCAGGGATCCACTGCTCAAGTGGACAACTATTATAGAAGAAAAACTAAATCCACTGCTTAAAGAAAGTTATGAGAAATTAATTTTGGAGCTGACCACAATCCATAAAGGGAAAACACCAAAAACGTAGAAGGATGTGCTCTAGTGAGAACACGA